>NW_023414066.1:0-11386 GCF_903995425.1 Onychomys torridus | reverse complement strand
ATGAGAATTTTTGTTTGTTTTTATCTGAATTCCTTTGTTCAATATGTATATTTTATATTAAACATTTTCAGAGAGATGTTTTGTTTTAATTTATCTGATTTCTTGTTTTCCAGTAAGTATAACTTGATACAGTCTTAATCAGATAGAATTCTGTCTTATCTTTTGATTCTTGTTTTCATATTCATGTATGTTTAAAAGATATTAGTTTTTAATTCATTTCAGAATTTTGTTTAATTTAATTTCTTAATTACAACTCAATATGTATATATTTGATATTAGACCTTTTATCAGATAAGAATTTTTTATGTTATTTAGGTAATTTCTTTTGTTAATATACTATATTTTTTGATAAAGACCTTGTCAAATGAGAAATTTTGTTTTTATTAAATTGATAACCTGTGTTTTAATATGTATATTGGATATTAGACATTTATCGAAATAAGAATTTTTGTTATACATATTTGGTTTCTTGATGTTCAGTATGCATATTTTTGATATTAGATCTTTATATAGATATGAGATTTTTGTTTTATTTATCTAATCTTTAAAGAATTAATTATATATTCTATGTTTTATTTTATTTTTTATTTTGTTTTAATTTTCTTAAATTTATTGTTTATGTGTTTTGTATTTGATACATCAGCCAGCATCAGATAAAGGTCTATTATCCAAATTATACATACTGAACACAAGAAATCAGAAAAACCTGATAAAGGTCTAATATAAAAACATTACATATTGAACATAATTAGATAAATGAACCAAAAATTCTCATGCGATAAATGTCTACTCTTCAAATATACACAGTGAACGTAATTAGTTAGATATAACAAAAATTCTCACCTGATAAAGGTCCAATAATCAAAACATACATATTGCACATAATTAGATAAATGAACCAAAAATTCTCATGTGATAAATGTCTAATATCCACAATTTATTGACTTAACACAGTAAATTAAATAAAAAAACAATTTTCTCCTGAGAAAGAACTAATATTCAATAGCCATACTGAACACAAGAAATCAAATACATAAAACAAACTTCTCATTTGATAGAGGTCTAATATCCAATATATATATATTGAACACAATTAGATAAATAAAACAAAATTTCTGATATGATAAATGTCCTATGTCAAAACAGACATATTGAATATAAATCAGATAAATAATTCTAAAATTCTCATGTGATGAAAGTCTAATATCCAAAATATACATATTGAAACACAAGAAATTAAAATAAAACAAATATTCTCACAGGATAATTGTCATTATCCAAAATATACATATTAATCACTAAAAATCAGATAAATACTCCAAAAATATTCACCGGATCCTGGCGTAATATCAAAAAATATACTTATTGAACACAAGAATTTAGTAAAACAAAAATTCTCATCTGATAAAGTTCTAATATGCAAAATATATGTATTGAAAAAAAAGACACTAAATAAAACAAAAATTTTCCTCTGATAAAGGTCTGGGGCTGGAGAGATGGATCAGAGGTAAAGAGAACTTGCTGCTCTTCTAAATGTTCTGAGTTCAACTCCCAGTACCTACATAGTGCTCACAATCATCTTTAATGACATCTCATGCCCTCTTCTTGCACACAAGCACACATGAAGCCAGAACACTGTAGATATAATAAAAAAATTTATACAAAACATTTAAAAATTTATAAAAAGATCTAATATCCAAAATTACATACTGAACACAAGAAATCAAATAAACAATACAAATATAGTCATCAGATAATGGTCTACTATCCAAATTATACATATTGAACACAAGAAAACAAATAAATAAACAAATATTTTCAACTTAAAAGAATAACCAAAATATACATGTTGAATCCAAGAAATCTGATAAATAAAACAAAAATCATCATCTGTTAAAGGTGTAATATCACAAATTCTTGTACAATATTAGAGGGACCATATTTAATATTATACATCCAAGGGGCTCAAGAGAGAGAACTATCAATGGCAAAGACTATTTTTGAAAAATAGAATTTCAGCACACCCAGCTCTCCAGTCCAATTGCTTTTATTACTCTGGCATAACACCCTATATGAGCCTGATTTCTCTCTATATTTATCTACTGCTCCTTCTATGTTCTATCTTAATTCTCTCATCTTAACTCTGCCTCATCTAGGTCTTTTCATCTTGTTCTTACCCAGCTAGTTCTTCTCCATCTGACTCTCATCTCCCATCTCATTCCCCTAGACTCTCTTCTAGCCCTTCAATCTAATTCTTCCCCACCTCAGCTTGTTCCTCTTAATTTCTTACCCATCTAGTTCTTCCATTCTCTTTTCTCTTCTCTGTCCCCCCCATGTCTTGGGAGTCTCTTGGTATATACACACTTAGATAAGAATCATATAGAGTGGCAATAACCATGACAAACCTGGAGCCAGGTATTGGGGTGAATGCTGAAAGATTAGAGAAGCAGAAGAAGCCACACCTTCCTCAGCTTGCCAATTCCTTAGCTCATCCTGTTTCCTCAGACTGGATGCCTCTCAGCTCAACTGTGCTGCTCAAAAGCATAAAAGCTTAACCAAGCTATAGTTCCTCTCCCTCACATCTTAAATACCTTTCTGCCTCCTGCCATTACTTCCTGGGATTAAGGCATGAGTCACCATGCTTGGCTATTTCCAGTGTGGCTTTGAAGTCACAGAGATCCAGGTGGATCTCTGCCTCCCAAGAGATAGGATTAAAGGTGTGTGCTACCACTGCCTAACCTCTATGTTTAATATCATGGCTGTTCTGTTCTCTGACCCCCAGATTAGTTTATTGGGGTACACAATAAATCAACCACAGACCAATGGGAGAATGAATTAACTAAAGGCTAAATTTGGGGAATATCTAAGAAGAGCGCTCTTATATGCTCAACTATAATCTTAAACATGATTGATAGAAAATGTTAAGAATCTATAAGTTGTTAGGTCAAAGGGAGAAAATAAAACTGTCTTTTTTCCCCTGTGGCTCTTATCTGTCCAAGCTATCTGCCATTTTTCTGCATGGTGGGGGAAAAAGTGCTTAGTTGTTAGGCAACCTGTGTACAACTAGATGACTCTGGTGATAGTGAAAAGGAGACCTGGAACTAGAGGTAAGGCTTGGGAAAGGAGGAAGTAAAGCTTACTTGGCACGTATGCCAGGCCTTCTCAAACAGGTAGCCTGGATGCTTAAGTCTGTTCTTAGAGAGTACAGAGGTATCTCTGATAAGGTACTTACCTCCATCTAGGGATGGACCTGGCTGGATGCTGCCAATGATTTTAATTACAAGGAGGCTTGAACTGGTGTTTGGGCTGACCACAGCTGTTAGCACAGAAGGCTATCTAAATATTCCTAGAAGTGATTAGGTAAGTAGTTAGTGGTCTATAAAATTAGTAAGGATGTAAGAAAGGAGGGTCAGAGCTAAATTGTGTAAAGCTATTACTTAATGTCCTCCTGCCCCAGGTGGTGTCTCCTTGTGGAATTACATTAAATTGGGAGACTTACATGTGGACTGTTGTTACTGCTAGTCTGTGAAAGTGGCCAAGGGAGATATCTGATTCAAGAGGTAGCCTTTCCTGAGGCTGTTCTCCAAATACCTTGAATGTGTATTTCCATAGTGACCAGTCAACACTGTTAGCCCTTCTTAGGGAAAGTCAATTGGGAAAATTATGAAAGCACACATGATTTTTATGACAGAAGACAGCTGATATATAACAAGTAACACCAAAACCTCCTTGGAATTTGGCTTCCTCTGGAGGAAAATCTTGATCCCTCCAGGAAGTGACTTTGCCATAACAAGCTGAGTTCTTATGATATATTCCTGTGGCTTGCAGCACCAAATATACACATTAAAACTAAGATATCAGAAAGATTAAAAAAAATCACATCTGATAAATGTCTAATATCAAAAATATACATAAGGAACACAAGATATCAGAGAAACAAAAAAAACACTCATCCTATAAAGGTCTAATATAGAAAATGTACTGATTGAAAACAAGAAATAAAATAAAACAAAAACTCTCACCTAATAATGGTCTAATGTCCATAATATACATATTAAACACAGGATACCAGATAAGTAAAACAAAAATTTTGATCAGATAAAGGTTTAATACTGAAAATACACATATTGAACACAAACAATTAAATACATAAAAAATTCTGCTCTGATAAAAGTCTACTATCTAAAATTACATATTGAACACAAGAAATAAGATAAATAAAACAAAAATTGTCATCAGATAAAGGTCTAGGATCAACAATATACTTATTCAACACAAAAAATTAAATAAAACAAAAATTTATCTTGTCTAATAAGAGTTTAACATAACGAATATACATGTTGAATACAATGAGGTAAATAAAAAAAATTCCCATGTGAAAAAGATCTAATATCCTAAATATACATATTGAACATAATTAGATAAATAAAACAAAAACTATCAACTGATAAATGTCTAAAGTCATAAATGTACTTAATGAACACAAAAAATTAAATAAAAACAAAAAATTTTCTCTGATGAAAGTCTAATATCCAAAATACAAATATTGAACAGAACATGTTAATTGAAAAAATTCTCATCTGATAAAGGTCTAATGTAAAAAAATACACATCTAATGTAAGAATTCAGATAAAGAAAACAAATATTCTCATTGGATAAAGTCCAAAATATACATATTAATCACAGGAAATCATGAAAAGAAATCATAAAACAAAAACAAAATTCTCATGTCATAGATGGCAAATATTAAAGATATACTTATTGAAAACCAAAAATTAAATAAAACAAAAACTCTCATCGGATAAAATTATTATATTCAAAATATACATATTGAACACAAGAAATTGAATAAATCAAATTATCACCTGTTAATTTTCTGTGTCCAAAATATACGTATTGAACACATGAGACTAAATTTTAAAAAATTCACCATGTGGCCGTGGCACATGACTTTAATGCAAGCATTCAGGACACAGAGGCAGGAGGATCTCTGTGAGTTCAAGGACAGCCTGGTCCCCAAAGCAAGTAACAGGAAAGGTGCAAATGTTCATGGAGTAACCCTTTCATGAAAAACCAAAAATTAATTAATTAATTAATTAATCAATCAACTAATAAAATAAATAAATATAAAAATTCTCATCTGATAAAGGCTTAATATCCAAAATATATATTGAAAACAAGAAATCTAATAACTAAAACAAAAAAATGGTCTGATAAAGGTCTATTACCCAAAATATACAGAATGAACAAGAAATCAGATAAATAAAACAAAAATTCTCATATGAAAATGGACCAAAATACATACATATTGAACACAAAAACTTTAGAAAAACCACAAATTCTTTTCTGACAAATGTCTAATATCCAAAATTATATATTGAACCCAAGAAAACAGACAAATAAAACAAAAATTGTCATCACATAAAGGTCTAATGCTTCTCAGTTTCAACAGGTCCCATTGATTGATTGTTTCTCTCAGTGTCTGTGCTACTGGTGTTATATTTAGAAAGTGATCTCCAGTGCCAATGTGTTCAAGAGTACTTCCTACTTTCTCTTCTATCAGGTTCAGAGTAACTGGGTTTTTGTTGAGGTCTTTGATCCACTTGGACTTAAGTTTTGTGCACAGTGACTAATATGGATCTATTTGCAGCCTTCTACACGTTGACATACAGTTATGTCAGCACCATTTGTTGAGGATGCTTTCTTTGTTCCATTGTATATTTTTGGCTTCTTTGTCAAAAACTATATGTTCATAGGTGTGCGGGTTAATGTCAGGGTCTTCAATTTGATTCCATTGGTCCACATGTCAGTTTTTATGCCAGTACCAAGCCAACTTACACCTGTCAGAATGGCTAAGATCAAAAACACAACAGACAGCTTATGCTGGAGAGGATGTGGTGAAATGGGAACACTCCTCCACTGCTGGAGGGAATGCAAGCTTGTAGAACCACTTTGGAAATCAATAAGGTGCTTCCTTAGAAAATTGGGAATCCATCTCCCCCAAGACCCAGCTGTAGCACACTTGGGCATATACCCAAGGAATGCTCAATCATACCACAAGGGCATTTGCTCAGCTATGTTCATATCAGCATTGTTTGTAATAGCCAGAACCTGGAATCAACCTAGATGTCCTTCAACTAAAGAATGGATAAAGAAAATATGGTACATATACACAATGGAGTACTACTCAACAGAGAAAAAACGACATCATGAGGTTTGCAGGCAAATGGATGGATCTAGAAAAAAATCATCCTGAGTGAGTTAACCCAGACTCAGAGGGACAAACACGGTATGTACTCACTCATAGGAGGATATTAGATGTAAAACAAAGATGACTGCTACACAACTCCAGGGAGGCTACCTAGAGAATGGGACCCTAGGAAAGACACAGCGATCACCCAATGACAGAGAAATGGATGAGATCTACATGAACAACCTGGATGTGAGTAGGGCTAATGAAGGGCAAGGTTCGAGAGAGCTTAGGGAAGCAGGAGATCCCAGCTGGATCAAGAACAGAGAGGGAGAACAAAGAATAAGAGACCATGATAAATGAGGACCACATGAGAACAGGAATAGGCAGAGTGCTTGAGAGGTCCCCAGAAATCCACAATGGTACATCCACTGTAGACTACTGGCAATGGTTGAGAGAAAGCCTGAACTGACCTGGACTGGTGATCAGATGGCCAAAATCCCTAACTGTTGAGCTGGAACTCTCATCCTATAACTGATGGAAGTGGAAACATAGATTCTTGGCCAGGCCCCAGGTGGAGCTCCAGGAGTCCAATTGTGGAGAAAGTGGAGGGACTGTAAGTGTGTGAATTGTTGAGGCCAAGATTGGAAAGGCACAGGGACAAATAGCCAAACGAATGGAAGCACATAAATTATGAACCAAAAGCTGTGGAGTCCCCAACTGGATCAGGCCCTCTGGATAATGAGACAATTGAATAGCTTGAACTGTTTGGGAGGCACCCATACAGTGGGACCCAGACCTATTCTTAATGCATGAGCTGGCTGATTGGAAACTTGGGTTTACATAGGGACACTTTGCTCAGCCTGGAAGGAGGTGACTGGACCTACCTGTACTGAATCCACCAGGTTTAAATGAATCCCCATTGGAGTCTTGGCCATGGACAAGATGGGAATGAAGAGGAGGGACTGGGGGGAAAGTGGTGGCAGCAATTGGAGGGGGGAGGACACGGGAACCCAAGGCTGATGTGTAAAATTAAAACACAAATATAATAGATAAAAAGGGAAAAAACAAAAACTCTCATCAAATAAAATTTTAATATAAAAATATACATATTGAACATAATTAGGCAAATAAAACTAAAATTCTCATCTGATAAAAGTTTAATATCAACAATATACATACTGAACACAAGACACCAGATAAAGAAAACAAAATCCTCATGTGATAAAAGTCAAGTGCCAAAAATATATTTATTGAACACATGTGGTGGGATGTTCTGTATGTCAAATGTGTTGCTCTGATTGGTTAAAATAAATAAAGTACTGATTGTCCAGTAGCCAGCCAGGAAGAATAGGGTAGGCAGGACAAGGAAGAGGAGAAGGCTGGGAAGTGAAGGCTGTGGCAGAGAGATGGTACCAGCAACAGCCATGACAAGAAAGATGTAAGGTATTGGTAAGCCACGAGCCACGTGACAATTTATTGATTAATAGAAATGGGCTAAATATAAGAGTAAGAGCTAGACAATTATTGGCCTGAGCTAATGGCCAAGCAGGTTAAAATATAAATGTCTGTATGTTTATTTTATAAATGGGCTACTGCACTACTGGGGCTTAGTGGGACCTGGAGAAAAGCTCACCAACTACAAACACAAGCAATTATATTTAAGAAAATTTCTCATCTGATAAATATCTTATATCCAAAAAATACATATTGAACACAAGAGAGAAGAAAATTCTGATGTGATAAACATGAAATATCAAATACTTTTTGAACACAAGACAATAAATAAAACAAAAATTCTCCCCTAATAAGAACTTATATCCAAAATATACATGTTTAGCATAAGAAATTAGATAAGTAATATAAAAATTATCATATGATAAAGGTCTAATATCCAAAATGTTTATTTTGAACCCATGAAACCAAAGAAATAAAACAAAAATTCTCCTCCGATAAAGGTCTTATATCAAAAATTTACATATTGAACAGAAAAAATTAAACAAAACAAAATGTTTTCATCTGATAGAGGTATAATGTCTAAAATATACATATTAAACTCACAAAATCAGAGAAATAAAACAAAAACTCTCACAAAATTAAAGTCTAATATACAAACAATGCATAGTGAACACAGGAAATCAGAAAAAGCAAACAAAATTCTCATGTGATAAAGGTCTAGTATAAAAATCTGCATATTAAAAAATAAATTAAATAAAACAAAAATTCTCTTCCTATAAAGGGCTAATATTTAATATATAAAATGAAAACAAGAAATTGAATAAAACAATCTCATCAGATAAAGTCTAATATCCATTATATACACATTGATCCCCCCAAAAATAGGATGAACAAAACAAAAATTTAAATCTGATATAGGTCTAATACAATATATATAGTCCAAAAGAAATTAAGTTCAATAAAAAATCTTCACCTGATAAAGCTTTAAACCAATAAAATATTTTGAACAAAAGACATCAAATAAATAAAATAAACATTCTCATCTGAAAAGTGTCTAATATCCAAAGAATACATATTGAACACAAGAAACCAGATAAATAAATAAATAATTCTCATTTGATAAAGGTCTGATAACAAAAATGTACTTATTGAACACATGAAAGTAAATAATGCAAATATTTTCATCTGATAAAATTATAATATCTAAAACAAAAAATCATATAAAGTTCTAATAACAAAAATATACATACTGAACTTAAGAAATCAGAAAAAGAAAACAAATTCCTCATGTGATAGAGTTTAAATATATAAATAAATGTATGAACATAAGAAGTGAAATAAAATGGAAATTCTCCACTGATAAAGGTCTCAAATCTAAAATATACCTATTGAACACAAGAAATCAGAAAAAGAAAACAAAATGTTCATCTGATACACGTCAAATATTCAAACTATACTTGTTGAATACAAAAAATGAAAGGAAACAAAAATTCTCACCTGATAAATGTCTAATACCAAAACTATAAAACCAAAAGTTCACATGTGATAAACATCAAATATCAAAAATAATGTTATTGACCATATGAACTTAAATTTAAAAAAAATTTTCATCTGATAAGGGTCTAATATCCAAAATATACATGTTGCACACAAGAAATCAGATAAATAAAACAAAATTCTCATGTTCTAAAGGTCTAATATCCAAATATACCGCTATGGAACACAAGAATTAAATAAAAAAAATAATTCCAGCAGTTAAGTTCAAATATCCAAAATATGCAAATTGATACCAAGAAATCAGAAAAATAAAACCAAATTTTTCATCTGGTAAAGGTTTAATATCCAAAATATAAATATTGAACACAAGAATATAAATAAAACAAAAATTCTCACAGCTGAAAATGGTCCTAATAAGAAAAATATACATATTGAACACAAATCGGAAAATTAAAGGAAAATTCTCATATGAAAAGTTCTAATATCCAAAATATTCATATGGAACACAAGAAATAAAATAAATACAACATAAATTCTCATTTGATGATGGTTTAATAGCGAAAATATGCACATGGAAAACAAGAAGTTAAATAAAACAAAAATTCTGATCAGTCAAATCTCTTATACCCAAAATATAACCATTGATCCCAACAAATCCGACAAAAAACAAAAAATTCTCTTCTGATAATGGTGTAATAACAAAAATTCTTATCTTACAATGTTCTAACATCAAAAATATACATATTGAACACAAATAATCAGAAAACCAAAAATTCTCATGTGATCAAGGTCAAATATCAAAATGTTGTTATTGAATATACAAAATTAGATAAACAAAAATTTTCTCCCGATGAAGGTGTAATATCCAAAACATACATGTTGAACACAAGAAATCAAATAATTAAAAAAAACTTCTCATGTGATAAAGGTCAAATATCAAATGTATGCATATTGACACAAAAATTAAATAAAACATAAATTCTCATCTGATAAAGGACTTATATCCAAAAAATGCATATTGAACCTGAGAAATCAGAAAAAGAAAACAAAGTCTTCATGTGATAAAGGTCAAATATAAAAATATAATTATTGAAAGCAAGAAATTAAATAAAACAAAATACTCATCTTAGTCAAATATCCAAAATATACAAATCAAACAAAAGAAATCAGAAAAATGAGAAGAAAAGTCTCATGAGATAAGGCAAAAAATCAAAAACATTCTTGTTGAACACAAGAAACTAAATTTAAAGAATGTCTCTCCTGATAAATGACTATTTCCAAAATATACATATGTAAATGGATTATTCTAGAAAAAAATCATCCTGAGTGACGTAACCCAGGCTCAGAAAGATAAACATGGTATGTACTCACTCTTAGTAAGATACCAGATGTAAAACATAGATGACTAGACTGCTACACAACTCCAGGGAGGCTACCAAGAAAACAGGACCCTAGGAAAGACACAGGGATCACCCAATGACAGAGAAATGGATGAGATCTACATGAACAACCTGATTGTGAGTAGGGCTAATGAAGGGCAAGGTTCGAGAGAGAGCTTAGGGAAGCAAGATATCCCAGCTGGATCAAGAACAGAGAGGGAGAACAAAGAATAAGAGACCATGATAAATGAAGACCACATGAGAATAGGAAGAAACAAAGTGCTAGAGAGGTCCCCAGAAATTCATAAAAATACCCACGCTGTAGACTACTGGCAATGGTAGAGAGAAAGCCCAAACTGACCTAGTCTGGTGATCTGATGTCCAAACACCATAATTGTTGTGCTAGAAATCTCATGCAATGACTGAGGGAGGTGGATGCAAAGATCCATGAGCAAGCCCCAGTTGGAGCTCCAGGAGTCCAATTGGAGAGAAAGGGGAGGGATTATATGAGCAAGAATTGTTGAGACCACAATTGGAAAAAGCACAGGGACAAGTAGCCAAAGTAATAGAAACACATGAACCAATAACTGAGGAGTCCCCAGCTGGATCAGGCCCTCTGTATAAGTGACAGTTGATTATCTTGAACCGTTTGGGAGGCACCCAGGCAGTGGGACCAGGACCTGTCTTTAGTGCATTAGCTGGCTGTTTGGAACCTGGGGCTTATGCAGGGACACTTCCCTCTGCTTGGGAGAAGGGGACTGGACCTGCCTGGACTGAATCTAGCAGGTTGAAGTGAACCCCCAGGGGAGTCTTTGCACTGGAGGAGATGGGCAAGTGGCGGGGTGGACTTCTCTTTCTCCTT
>NW_023414065.1:0-20463 GCF_903995425.1 Onychomys torridus | reverse complement strand
ACTCGACTTCCATCAAGCTTCATTTTTTGTGTCATCACAAATACATTTCCTCCCGTGCCTTTCTCTGTGTCATCAGAACTACATTTTACATTGTTCTTTTTTGTATCTTCAGTACTACATTTCCCACAGTTCCTTTATCAACATTATCAGTACAACATATCCCACAATTCCTTTCACTACTTCACCATAACTATACTTCCCACAGTGACATTTTATTTGTCATCAGAACTACACTTCTAAAAGTTCCTTTCTTGGTGTTTTCAGAACTAATGGCCCACAGTGCCTTCCCCTAAGTCACAGAACTACATTTTTCACAGTGCCCTTTTCTATGTCATCAGAATTTCATTTCTGACACTTCCTTTCTATGTGACATCAATGCTACATTACCCAAAGTTCCTTTCTCTATGACCTCAGAAATACATTTCCCAGAGTGTCTTTCTCTACTTCACAACAATACATTTCCCACAATTCCTTTCACTCTTTCATCAGAACGACATTACCCACAGTTTCGTTCTAGGTGTCATCTGAACTACATTTCCCACATTTCCTATGTGTTCATCATCAGAACTATATTTATCACTGTTTCTTTCTCTACATCCCAGAACTGCATTTCCCACAGTTCCTTACTCTAAGTCATCAGAACTGCATTTTCCTCAGTGCCTTTCTCAGTGACATGAGAACCACATTTATTACAGGGCATTTCGCTACATCATCAGAACATCATTTTGCACAGTGTCTTTCACTGTGTGATCTGAACTACATTTCCCACAGTGCCTTTCTTTACATCTTCATAATTTCATTTTTCCACAGTCCCTAACAGTATGACAAAAGTACTACATTTCTTATAGTCACTTTTTCTACATCATCAGAACTATATTCCCCACATAGTCTTTCTCTATGACATCAGATCTACATTTTCCTCTATGCCTTTCTCTTCATCATCAGAATGACATTTCCCACAGCGCCTGTCTCTATGGCATCAGAAATACATTGTTCATCTTGCCTTTATCTACATCATCATAACTACATTTCCCACTGTTCTTTTCTCTATGACATCAGAACGATGTTACCCAAAGTTGCTTTATCTATGTTATCAGAAGTATATTACCCACAGGGCCTTTGGCTTCACCATCAGTAACACATTTCTCACATTGCCTTCCTCTGTTTCATCAGAATGACCTTTCCCACAGGGTTTTTGTTGTCAGAACTACATTACACACAGTGGTATTTACTAAATCTTCAGAACTATATTACCCTAAATGCATTTCTCTAAGTCATCAGAACTACATTTCCCACAGTTCCTTTCTATACAACAATAGAACTACATTTCCCACAGCTGCTTTCTCCACATCATCAGAACTACATTACCCACAGGGGCTTTCTCTATGTCACCAGAACTACATTTCACACAGTGACATTTTCCATGTCATCACAATTACATTTCCCAAAGTGACTTTCTGTTTGACATCCAAAATACATTTCCCATAGTGCCTTTCTCTATGTCCTCACAAATGCATTTTGACAGTGCCTTTCTCTATGTCCTCACAACTGCATTTCCACAGTGCCTTTCTATATGACCTCAAAACAGCAGTACCCACAGTGCCTTTCTATATTACATCAGAACCACATTACCCACAGTGACTTTTTCTACATCACCAAAGCTACATTTCCCACAGGGCTTTTCTTTATGTCATCTGAACTACATTTTCTGCAGTGGACTTTCTCTATGTCATCAGAACAACTTTTCCTAGAGTGCCTTTCTCTACATCATCAGAACTTCATTAACAATTATTCCTTTCTTCATGACATCAGAACTACATTTCTCAGAGTTCCTTTCTCTGTGTCATCATAATTACATATTCCACAGTGACTTTCTCTATGTGACCACAACTTTTACACAGAGCCTTCCTCAATGTCGTTAGAACTACATTTCCCACAGTCCCTTTCTCTACGTCCTCAAAACTACATTTCCTATACTTCCTGTCTCTACATTAAAAGAATTGTATTTACCATAGTTCTTTATCTAGTCATGATAACTACTTTACCCACAGTTCCTTTCTCTACGTCATCATAACTACATTTCCCACAGTGCCTTTCTCTATGTCATCAATACTGCAATACCCAGAGTGCCTTTCTCTGGTTGATGAAAACCACATCTTACAGGGCCTTTCTCTACATAATCAGAGCATATTTTTCTACAGTGTATTTAACTGTGTAATCTGAACTACATTTCCCACAGTGCCTCTCTATGCATCTTCAGAACTACATTTCCCACAGTGCCATTCTGTATGTCATTAGAACTACATTCCCCACAGTGACTTTTTATACATCATCAAAACTTCATTTCCCACAGTGCCATTCTCTATGTCATCAGACTACATTTCCTATAGTGCATGTCTCTACTTCATGAGAACTTCATTTTCCATAGTTCTTTTCTCTATGTCCTTAGAACTACATTACCCACAGTTCCTTTCTCTGTGTCATTACCATTACATTTCTCAGAGTTCCTTTCTCTAAGTCATCAGTACTGTATATCCCACAGTGCCTTTCTCTAAGTTACAGATATGCAATTCCAAGAGTTCCTTTTTCTACATCATCTGTACTACATATCTGAAAGTTCCTTCATTTACAGCATCAGAATTAGACTTCCCACAGTGCCTTTCTCTGTTTCATCAGAACAACATTTCCCATAGTGCTTGTCTCTATGACATCAGAACTACATTGCCCATCATGCCTTTATCTACATCATCAATGCTTTGTTTCCCTAAATGGCTTTCTCAGTGTCATATGAACTACATTTCCCAGAATTCCTATGTATATATCCTCAGAACTACATTTCCCAATGATTGTATCTCCACGACATCACAATTACATTTCCCTTAGTGCCTTTCTCTTTGACACAGAAATATATTTCCCTCATCCCTTTCTGTATGTTACTGAACTCCATCTCCCACAATACCATTCTTTATGTCATCAGAACTACTTTTCCCACAGTTCCTTTCTCTACATCATCAGAACAACATTTTGCACAGTGTCTTTCTCTGTGATATAATAACTACATTACCCACCAGCCTTTCTGTATGACATCAGAACTACATTTCTCATATTGCTTTTTTCCATATCATCAGAATTACATTTTCCACTGTTCCTTTCTTCATGGCATCAGAACTTCATTTTCCCCAGTTCCTTTCACTACGTCATAACTGTTCATCTTTGTGTCATCCCAAATACTTTTCCCACAGTACTTTTTCTATGTCATCAGTACTACATTTCCCACAATTCCTTTCTCAAATTCACCATAACTTTACCTCCCACAGTGACTTTCTCTTTGCCATCAGAACTATATTTCCAACAGTGCCTTTCATTGCTTCATCACAACTACCATTCCTCAGTGCCTTTCTTTGTGTTGTCAGAACTAATTGCCCACAGTGCCTTTTTCTAAGTCATGGAGCTACATTTCTCAGAGTGCCTTTCCTGGTCATCAGAACTACATTACTCACAGTGCCTTACACTATATCTTCTGAAGTTCGTTTCCCACAATGCCTTTCTCTATGTCATCAGAACTACAGTTCCCACAGTTCCTTTTTCTACAACATCATAAATACATTTCCCACAGTACCTTTCTCCACGTCATCAGAACTAAATTACCCACAGAGCCTTTATCTATGGCACTAGAACTACATTTCCCACAATGACTTTCTGTATGACATCAGAAATACATTTCGAACAGTGCCTTTTTCTATGTCATTACAGCTGTATTTCCACAGTGCCTTTTTCTATGTCCTCAGAAGTATATTTCCTACAATGCCTTTCTACTTGTCATCATAACTACATTACCCACAGTGCCTTTCTGGATGACATCAGTACCACATTTCCCACAGTGACTTTTTCTACATCATCAAAACTACGTTTCCAAAAGTGCTTTTCTTTGAGTCATCTTAACTGTAATTTCTACAGTGTTCTTTCTTTATGTCATCAGAACAACTTTTCCTACAGTGCCTGTCTCTATGTCATCAGAACTACATTAACCACTGTTCCTTTCCTCATGGTATCAGAACTACATTTCCCACAGTTCCTTTCTCTACATCATCATAACTACATTTTTCAAGTGCCTCTCACAATGTGACAGAAAAACCTTTCCCACAGTGCCTTTTGCTGGTTCATCAAATCAACATTTTGCACCAAGGGGTTAGTTGGTGATCAAAAATACAGTTCGAACAGTCCCTTCCTCTATATCATCAGAATTACATTTCCTTTAATGCCTGTTTCTATATCATCAGAACATCATTTCCCTCAGTTCCTTACTCTATGTCAGTAGAACTACATTACCCATAGTTCCTTTTTTTGTCATCATAACTACATTTCCCATAGTGTCTTTCACTATGTGACAGAACTCCATTTCCCACAGTGCCTTTCTCTGCGTCATCAGCTCTACATTTCCCACAGTTCCTTTAATTCCATCAACAGAACTACATTTCCCACAGTGACTTTTTCCATGTCATCACAATTACATTTCACACATTGACGTTCTCTACTTCACTAGGAGTATATTTGTTAGTATTTAAGCAGCGCTAGGAACACGTCCCAAACATGATAAGACCACATAAGAGTTTTATTAAAGAGGATAGAGGTGACAGGCCTGTGTGAAACACATGTGGGTGAGGAGATAAGGGGGGCTCATGCAAGATGGCACTGGCTTTTTAAAGGTTGGGCTGCTCATGCATACAGGGACTCCTGTGGGTACTCCACACATGCGCATAGATTACATGGCTAGCCACAGAGTCCTGGTCCCACGAGATGTCTGACCCAAGATGGCTATTCTGAACCAGAAATAGTAAGGCGGGGCAAGCCCAACCGTGTGGACATGTAATTCTCTATCAATATTTCCCACTGTGACCGTCTCTGCTTCATCACAAATATAATTCCACAGTGCCTTTCTTGATTTCAGCAGAACTAATTGCCCACAGTGCCTTCTGTAAGTCACACAATTACATTTCCCACAGGGCCTTTTTCAGTGTCATCAGAACTACATTTCCACAATGTCTCTCCCAGTGTCATCAGAACTGCATTTCTCATAGTTCCTTTATTTACATCATCAGAACTACATTTCCCACAGTTCCTTTCTCTTTGAAATCAGAACTCCATTTCTCACATTTCATTTCTTTATGACTTCAGAACTACATTTCCCACAGCTTCTTTATTTACATCATCAGAACTACATTTCCCACACTTACTTTCTCTATTTCATCAAAACTACATTTCCCACTGTTCCATTCTATGACATCATCCCAATATTTCCCACACTTCCTTTCTCTGAGTAAGAGAGTAACTTTTCCCTCAGTGCCTTTTTCTATGTCATTGGATATGCATTTCTCACAGAGCATTTCTCTGGTCCATCAGATCCACATTTCTGACAGTGCCATACTCTGCATCATCAGAACTTCATTTTCCAGTGTCTTTTACTGTGTGATCTTAACTACATTTTCTACTGTGCCTTTCTCTATGTCATCCTAATTACATTTCCCACAGTGCTTTTCTATATGACATCATAAATACATTTCCCACAGTGCTTTTCTCTACATCATTCGAAGTACATTTCCAACAGAGTCTTTCTCTATGTCATCAGAACTGCATTTCCCACAGTGCCTTTCTCTACATCACCACAGCTACATTTTCACAGTCCCTTTCTCTTTGTTCTCAGAACTACATATCCCACAGTGCCTTTCTCTGCTTCCTCAGACCGATTTTTCCCACAGTGCCTTTCTTTGCGTCATCAGAACTACATTACCCGAAGTTCCTTTCTCTATGAAATCAGAGCTATATTTCCCATTGTGCCTTTCTCAGTGTCACCAGAACTACACTTCCCACAGTGCATTTCCCTTTTTAATCAGATTGAGATTACTGAAAGTTCCTTTCTTGGCATCATCTAAACTACTTTTGCCACAGTTCCTTTGTATACTTCATCCCAACTACATTCATCACAGTTCCTTTCTCTATGTCATCACATCTACATTTCCCACAGTTCCTTTCTCTATGTCATCAGAACTACATTTTTTTACAGTGTCTGGCTCTGTGACATAAAACGTACATTTCCACAATGCCTTTCTCTGTGTCATTGTAAATACATTTTCCAGACTTCCTTTCTCTATATTCTCAGAACTACATTTTCTACAGTGTCTTTCTCTTCTCTTCAGAACTACATTTCCCACAGTGACTTTTTATACATCATCAAAACTACATTTTCCACAGTTCCTTTCTTTGTGTCATCATAAATACATTTCCCACAGTGCCTGTCTCTGTGCCATCATAACTACATTGCCCATATTGCCTTTATCTACATCATCAATACTTTGTTTCCCATGGTGCCTTTTTGGTGTCTTCTGAACTACATTTCCCAGAGTTCCTATGTGTACATCATCAGAACTACTTTTCCCACATTGTGTTTCTCTTTGTGACAGAACTACATTTTCCACATTCCTTTCTCTATGTCACAGTGGTACATTTCCCACACTTCCTTTCTCTACATCATCAGAACAATATTTCCCACAGTGTCTCTCTCTGTGACTTAAGAAATAAATTTCCCCAGTGTCTTTCCCTATGTCACAGAAAAACATTTCCCAAAGTGCCTTTCAGTTTCATCAGAAGGACATTTCCCACAGGGCCTTTGTCAACATTTTCATAGCTAAAATTCCCACAGTGTCATTTCTACTTCAACAGAGCTACATTTCCCACTGTTCCTTTCTTCATGGCATCAGAACTACATTTCCCCCAGCTCCTTTCTCTGTGTCATCACAGTTCATTTTTGTTTCATCACAAATACATTTCCCACAGTGCCTTTCTCTATATCATCAGAGCAACATTACTCACAGTGCCTTTCTCGCTGTCATCTGAACTACATCTCCCACAGTTCCTATGTGTACATCATCAGAACTACATTTATCATGTTTCCTTTCTCTATGTCACAGAACTGCATTTCCCACAGTGCCTTACTCAGTGTGATCTGAACTTCATTTCCCACAGTGCCTTTCTCTATGTCACAGAACTACATTTGCCATGGTGCCTTTCACAGTGTAATCTGAAATAAAATTTTCATAGCATCCTATTACTACAACAACAGAACTAAATTTCCTACAGTGCCTTTCTCTGCATCATCAAGACTACATAACCCACATTGCCTTACTCTATGACATGAAAACTACATTTTCTACATCATCAGAACAACACTTCCCACGGTACTTTTCTTTGTGTCATCTGAAATACAATTCCCACAGTGCCTGTCTTTATGACATCAGAACAACATTGCCCAACTTGCCTTTATCTATATCATCTATACTACACATTTCCATGGTGACTTTCTCTATGACAAAATAACTACATTTCCCACATTTCCTTTCTCTACATCATCAGAACTACATTTGCTACAGTGCTTTTCTCTGTGTCTCCAGTACTACATTTCCCACAGTGCCTTTTTCCATGTCATCACAATTACATTTCTCACAGTCCCTTTCTCCATGGCATCAGTACTACATGTCCAACACTGCCTTTCTCTACATTATGAGAACATTCCCCACAGTTCATATCTCTAAGTCATCAGAACTACATTTCCCACAGTGACTTTTTCTGTGTAATCAGAATTACATTTACCACAGTGCCTTTCTCTGTTTCATCAGATTGATATTACCCACAGTGCCTTTCTTGGTGTCATCAGAACTACTCTTCCCACAGTTCCTATGTGTATGTCATCAAAACTACATTCACCACCATGCTTTTTTGTACATGGTCAGAACTACATTTCACACAGTCACTTTCTTTAAGACATCAGAACCACATTTCCCCCAGTGCTTTTCTGTATGTCATAGAACTACACTTCCCACAGTGCCTTTCTCTGTGTCATAAGATCAACTTTATCAAAAATACCTTTCTTGGGGTCATCTTAACTGCATTTCCCAGAGTTCCTTTCTCTAAGTCATCAGAACTTCATTTCCAATATTTTCTTTCTCTGTGGCATAAGAACTACATTTCCCAAATTGCCTTTCTGCATCGCATCAGAACTACATTACCTAAAATTCCTTTCTCTTTGTCATCATTACTACATTTCCCACAGTGCTTTTTTCTATGTCACAGAAATATATTTCCCACAGTTCCTTTATTTACATCATCAGAACTACATTTCCCACAGTTCCTTTCTCGACGTCATCAGAAATACGTTTTGCACAGTGTCTTTCTCTTTGACCTAAGAGCTACATTTTCCATAGTTTCTTTCTTGGTTTCATCACATAAATTTTTTCTGATTGTTCCTTTCTTGGTATCATCTGAACTAAAATTCTCAGAGTTCCTATGTTATGTCATCAGGACTACATTTCCTACAGTTTCTTTCTCTATGTCATTAAAGCTACATTACCTACAGTTCCTTTCTCTACATCATCATAACTACATTTCCCATAGTGCCTTTCACTATCTGACAGAACTACTTTTCCCACATTACCATTATACATGTCACAGAAATACATTTCCCACAGTGCCTTTTTCTATTTCATCAGAATGACATTTCCCACTGTTCCTTCCTTGGTGTCATCAGAACTTCATTTCTCATAGGTTTTTTTCTCTGTGGCATAAGAACTACATTTCCCACAATGCCTTTCTGCATCTTATCAGAACTACAATACCTAAAGTTCCTTTCTCATGTCATCATAACTACATTCCCCACAGTGCCTTTCTCTACATAATCAAAACCATATTTCCTATAGTGGCTGTCTCTATGTCATCAGATCATCATTTTCAACACTTCCTGTGTCTACATCATCAGAACTACATACAATACCATAGTGCCTTTCTCCATGATATCAGAACTCCTTTTCTAACTGTGTCTCTTTCAAAGTCATCAGAACTACATTTCCCATAGTTGCCTTTTACTACAACATTAGAAAGCACATTTCCCACAGTTCCCCTCACTACGTTATGAGAATTACATTACTTTCAGTGCCTTTCTCTATATCCTCAGAACTTCATTTCCCACATTGCCTTTCTCATTGTCATCAGAACTACATTACAGACAGTTCTTTTATGTATAACATCATGAATACATTTCCCACAGTTCCTTTCTCTATGACATCAGAACTTCACTTCTCACAGTTCCTTTCTCTGTGACATCAGAACTACTTTTCCTAAGTTTCCTTTCTCTATGTCCCCATAAATACATTTCCCACAGTGCCTTTCTCTATGTCATCATGATTACATTTCCCACAGTGCATTTCTCTATGTCACCACAGTTCCTTTCTCTATGTCATCAGAACTACATTTCCCATAGTGCCTTTACTCCATGTCATCAGAACTACATTTCCCCAGTGCCTTTCTCTGGGAAACAAGAACTTCATTTCCCACAGTTATTTTCTCTTGTCATAACAACTACATTTCCCACACTACCTTTCTCTATTTCACAGTGCCTTTCTCTGTTTCATCTGATCGACATTACCCACAGTTCCTTTCTTGGTGTCATCTGAATTACATTTCCCACTGTTCCTATTTTTAAGTCATCGAACTACGTTTCTTACAGTTCCTTTCTTTATGTCATCAGAACTACATTTCACATAGTGCCTTTACACCATGTGATCAGAACTGCATTTCCCACTATTTTTTTCTCTGGGTCATCAGATCCAAATTTCTTACAGGTCCTTTCTCTACATCAGAACATCATTTTCCACAGTGTTCTTTGATCTTAACTACATTTCCCAGTGTCTGTCTTACGTCTTCATATCTACATTATCCTCAGTGCCTTCTGTATGACATCAGAAATACATGTCCCACAGTGTCTTTCTCTACATCATCCAAACTAAATTTTGCTCAGTGCCTTTCTCTATTTCGTCAGAATTTCATTTTCCACAGTGTCTTTCTCTGTGTCATCATAATTACTTTTCACACAGCGCTTTTCTCTATGTCACCACAACTACATTTCCACAGTTTCTTTCTCTATATCATAACTGCATTTCCCACAGTGCCTTTCTCTATGTCATCAGAACTACATTTCCCTCAGTTCCTGTAGTAAGATCATCAGAACAACTGTTCTCACAATTGTTTTCTCTAAATCATCAGAAGAACATTTCCCACAGTGCTTTTCTCTATGTCATCAGATCTATATTTCCCACAGTGACTTTCTCCATCTCATCAGAACCACATTACCCAATGTTCCTTTCTGTTGCATCATAACTAGGTCCCACAGTGCCCTTCTTCAAGTCACAGAAATACATTAACCACAGTACCTTTCTTGTCATCTGAACTACATTTCCCTCAGTTCCTGTGTGTACATCATCAGAACTACAATTCCCTCAGTTCCTTTATCTGTGTGACCAGAACTACACTTCCTACAGTGCCTTTCTCAACATCATCAGAAATTCAGTATCCACAGTGCCTTTCTCTGTGTCATCTGGTCTACATTTCCCACTGTTCCTTTCTCTATGACATAAGGACAAGATTTCCCACAATGCTTTTCTCCATCTCTATGATACAAGAAGTACATTTCCTGCCATGCCTTCCTCTATCTCATCAGATCTACATTATGAAAAAAATCTGTGTCATCCTAACTACATTTCCCACAGTGCCTTTCTCTATGTCACAGAAATACACTTTCCACAGTGCCTTTCTTGGTGGCATCTAAACTAAATTTCCCAAAGTTCTGTTCTTTATGTCCTCACAAGTACATTTCCCACAAAGTCTTACTCTAAGTCATCAGAACTACATTTTCCACTGTGCTTTCCTCTACATCATCAGAACTAGATTTCCCACAAGTGTCTGTCTCCATGACATCAGAAATTAATTGTTCATCTTGCCATTATCTACATCATCAGTACTACATTTCCCACAGTTCCTCATGTGTATCATCAGAACTAAATTCCCAGCGGTACCTTTATCTATGACATCAGAACTACATTACCCAAGGTTCCTTTCTCTAAGTCATCAGAAATAAATTACCCACAGAGCCTTTCTCTACATCATTAGAACTACATTTCACACAGTGCCTTTGCTACGTTTTCACAACTACATTTCCCCAGTGCTTTTCTGTACATCATCAGACATACATTTCCCACAGTGCCTTTCTTTATGTCATCTGAACTACATTTCCTACATTCCTTTCCCTAGGCCACAGAACTTCAAAGTGCCTTTCTCTTCATCATCAGAACATCATTTTACACATTGTCTTTCACTGTGTGATCTGAACTACATTTCCCCCAGTGCCTTTCTTAACATCTTCATAATTACATTGTCCACAGTGCCTTTCTGTATGACATTACAAATATATTTCTCACAGTGCCTTTTTCTACATATTCAGAATTATCTTTCCCTCACTTCCTTTCTCTGTGATATAAGAACTACAGTCCCTTTTACTATGTCATCAAAAGGCATTTCCCACAGAGTGTTTTTCTGTTCATCAGATCCACATTTCTTACAGGGCCTTTCTCTACATCATCAGAACATCATTTTCCACAGTGTTTTTCACTGTGTGATCTGAAATATATTTTCCACAGTGCCTTTCTCCATGTCATCATAATTACATTTCCCACAGTGCCTTTCAATATGACATCAGAAATATATTTCCCACAGTGCACTTTTATAGCCATGAGAACAACATATCCCACACTTCCCTTTACTATGTATGATAGCATTATCCACTGTACAGTTCTCCTTGCAATTATAACTACATTTCTTAAGTCACCTTTCTCTATGTCATCAGAACTTCATTTACCACACTTCCTTTCTTCATGGCATCAGAATTACATTACCCACAGTTGTTTTCTCTATGTCATCACCATTACATTTCCTGCAGTGCCTTTCAGTATGTGACACAACTACATTTTGCCCAATGCCATTCTCTGATTCATCAATTAAACATTCACTACCATGCCCTTCTCTATGTCATTGGAAATACATTTCCACAATGTCTCTCACAGTGTCATCAGAAATGCATTTCTCATAGTTCCTTTATTTACATCATCAAAACTACATTTCCCACAGTTCCTTTTTCTATGTAAATAGAACTATATATCCCACAGTTCCTTTCTCTATGACCTTAGAACTACATTTCTCACAATTTCCTGCACTATGACATCAAAACTACAGTTCTCACAGTACCTTTCTCAGTGTCATCAGCAATAAATTTCCCTTATTTCCTTTCTCTATGTCATCAGAACTACATTTCCCACAGTGCCTTTCTCTGTGTCACCAATACTACATTTCCCATACATCTTTTCTCTATGACATCAGTACTACATGTCCCACAGTTCCTATGGCTACATCTTTAGAACTTCATTTATCCCAGTTCCTTTCTCTGTGTCACTAAAACCTTATTTTCCAGAGTACTTTCTCTATGTCACAGAAATACATTTCCCACAGTTCTTTTTCTATGTCATAGAACTACATTTCCCACAGTGCCTTTCTCTATAATATCAGAACCACATTTCCCACTGGGCCTTCCTTGGTATCATCTGAACTATATTTCCCACAGTGCCTGTTTCTATGACACTAGAACTGTGTTGCACAACTTGCCTTTATCTACATCATCAGTACTTTTCCCTCAGTTCCCTCCTTGTTACCATCTGAATGGCAATTACCACAGTGCCTGTCTCTATGACATTAGAACTAAATTGCCCATCTTGCCTTTAGCTACATCATCAACACTACATTACCCACAGTGACTTTCTAGGTGTCATCCTACAGTTCCTATGTGTACATCATCAGAACTACATTTCCCACAGTTCTTTTCTCTATGACATCGCAACAACATTACCAAAAGTTCCTTTCTCTTTGTAATCAGAACTACATTTCCCTTAGTCCCTTTCTCTATGTCACAGAACTACATTTCACACAATCCTTTCTTTATGTCATTAGAACTGCTTTTCCTAAAGTACCTTTCTTTACATCAACCATAATTAATAAACATATTTCCTTTCTCTATGTCATCAGAACTATATTTCCCACACTGTCTTTCTCTGTGACATAAGAACTACATTTTCCTTAGTGTCATTCTCTCTGTTATTATAACTACATTTCCCTCAGAACCTTGCTGTAGGTCACAGAAATACATTTCACTTAGAGCCTTTCTCTCTTTCATCAGATCAACATTACGCCCAGTGTTTTTTGCGTTGTCATCTGAACTACATTTCCCACAGTTCCTGTGTGTATGTCATCACACCTATTTTCCCGCAGTCCCTTTCTCTTAGTCATCAGAACTACATTTCCCACAGTGTCCTTGTCTATGACATAAGAAATACATTTCCCACAGTGCCTTTATCCATCTCAGCAGAACTACATTACCCATAGTTCCTTTCTCTGTGTCTCAAAATTATTTTTCCCACAGTGCCTTTCTCAAGGTCAAAATAACTACATTTCTCACACTGCCTTTCTCTACATCATCAGAACTACATTTCCCACAGTGTCTTTCTCAGTGTTATCAGAACTACATTTCCTCAGTCCCTAACTCCACACCCTCAGAAACACATTTCCCACAGTTCTTTTCTTAACATCATTAGAACTACAAATAATCCCCTTCTTTATGAAATCTTTACTACATTTCCCATGTGTTTTTCTCTACCTCATCACAACTATATTTTCCACAGTTCATTTCTCTATGATATCAGAACTATATTTCCCACACTTCAGTTCTCTATGGCATCTGAACTATATTTCCTACAGTGCCTTCATCTCCATGTCACAGAAATGCATTGCCCAATGTGCATTTCCCGGTGACATCTGAACTACATTGCCCATTTTGCCCTTATCTTCATCATCAGAACCACATTTCCAACACTTCCTTTATCTACATCATCAGAACTTCATTACCAACAGTGTCTTTCTTTGTGTCATCAGAAATGTATTTTCCAGAATTCCTTCCTCTGTTTCATCAGAGCAACATTTCCCACAGTGCCTTACTTGGTAACATCTGAACTACATTTCCCACAGTTCCTCTCTCTATGACATCAAAACTTCATTTCACAAGTTTCCTTTCTCAACAAATCAAAACTACATTTCCCACATTCCTTTTTATGTCATTAGAACTGTATTTCCTACAGTGCCTTTCTCTATGCCATCTGTAATTCATTCCCCACAGTGCCTTTCATCATCATTAGATCTACATCTCCCAGAGTTCCTTGCTCTACCACATCAACACTACATTTTCCACAGTGTCTTTCTCTATGTCATCAGAACTGCATTTTTCACAATGCCCTTCTCCATGTCACAGAAATATATTACCCACAATGCCTTCCTTGATGTCATCAGAAAGGCATTTCCCACATTGCTTTCCTTGGTGTCATCTGAACTATATCCCACAGTGACTGTCTCTATTAACTCAGAAGGTCAATGCTTTATGTACATTATCAGGACTTCCTTACCCATAGTGCCTTTCTCTATATCATCAGAACTACATTTCCCACAGTTCCTTCCTCTGTTTCATCAGATCATCATTACTTACAGTGCCCTTCTTGGTGTCATCAGAACTTCATTTCCCACTGTTCCTATATGGATGTCAAAAGAACTACATTTATCACAGTTCCTTTTTCAATGTCATCAGAATTACATTTCCCACAGTGCCTCTCTCTGTGTCATAAGAACTCTTTTTTTTTTCCAGAGTGACTTTTTCTGTGACATAAGAGCTGTATTTCCCACATTTCCTTTCTATATCCCATCAAAACTACATTAGCCAATTTCCTTTCTCTGTGTTATCAGAACTGGATTTCATACAGTGCCTTTCTCTGTGCCACAGAAATGCATCTCCCACAGGGCCTTTATCACATTGACATTACCTCCAGTGACTTTCTTAGTGTCATCTGAAATACACTTCCCACATTTCCTATTTGTACATCATCACACCACATTTATCCCAGTTCCATTCTTTATGTCATCAGAACTATATTACCCAAAGTTCCTTGTTCTGTCTCATCATAACTTTATTTCTCACAGTGCCTTTCTCTACATAATCAAAACCCCATTTCCTATAGTGCCTATATCTAGTTCATCAGAACATCATTTCCCACAGTTCCTTTCTCTCTGTCATTAGAACTTTATTACCCAAAGTTCCTTTCTCTATGTCATCATAGCTATGTTTCCCACAATTCCTTTCTCTGTGTCACAGAACTACATTTGCCACACTTCTTTTTTCTACAACATTAGAATTGCATTGCTCACAGTTCTTTTCTCTACATCATCAGAACTACATTTCTCACATTTCCTTTCTCTATGACATCAGAAATACATTTCCCACAGTGCCTTTCTCTATTTCACAGAAATATATTTCCCACAGTGCCTTTCACTTTTTCATCAGATGGTCATTCCTCACAGTGCCTTTCTTGGTGTCATCAGAGCAACATTTCCCATAATGCCTTCCTCAGTGATATCTGCACTACATTTCCCACAGTGCCTGTCTCTACGCCATCACAACTACATTGCCCATCTTGCCTTTATCTTCATAATCAATACTTCATTTCTCACAGTGCCTTTCTTGGTGTCATCTGAACTACATTTCCCAGAGTTCCTATGTGTATGTCATCATAACTCTATTTCCTACAATTCGTTTTTCTATGATATCACAGCTACATTTCCCGTAGTGTGTTTCTCTGTGACATAAGAACTACATTTCCCACAGTACCTTTCTCTATGACATCAGAACTACATTTCACAGAGTAGCCTTTCCATGTAATCACTATTACATTCCCACAGTGCCTTCTGTATTACATGATAACTTCATTTCCCATAGTGCCTTTCTCTACTACACAGGAACTATATTTCCCACAGTGCCATTCTCTGTCATCAAAACTACATTTCTACAGCCCCTTTCTTGGTGTCATCAGAAGTAATTGCCCACAGTGCCTTTCCCTAAATCACAGAATTACACTTCCCACAATGCCTTCTTCAATGTCATCATAACTACATTTCCCAAAGTTCCTTTATTTACATCATCAGAACTATATTTCACACACTTACTTTCTCTACATCATCAGAACTACATTACCAACAGTTCCTTTCTCTATGAGATCAGAACTACATTTCACAGTTTCTTTATTTACATCATCAGAACTTCATTTCCCAGTTTCTTCCTCTATGAAATCAGAACTACATTACTCACAGTGCCTTTCTATATATCATCAGAACTTGATTTCTCACAGCGTCTTCTCTGTGACATAAAAAACTTCATTTCTCAGAGTGCCCTTCTCTGCTTCATCAGATCGACATTTCCCACAGTGCCTTTCTCTATGAGATCAGAACTACATGTGCCACAGTTCCATTATCCAGGACATCAGAACTACATAAATCAATGTTCCTTTCTTGGTGTCATTAGAACTTCGTTATTCCAATGCCTTACTCTATGTTATCAGAACTACATTTCTCACAATGTCTTTCTCTTGGACATTAGAAATACATATCCCATAGTACCTTTCTCTGTTTCATCATATTGACATGTCCCACAGAGAATTTCTTGGTTTCATATGAACTACATTTCCCACAGTATCTATGTGTACATCATCAGAACTACATTTCCCGCATTGCCTTTCTCTGTGTCATCATAATTACATTTCCCACAATGCACTTCTCTGCTTTATCAGATCGACTTTTCCCACAGTGCCTTTTTCTGTGTCATAAGAACTACATTTACCACAGTTCCTTTATTTACATCATCAGAACTACTTTACCCAGATTTTCTTTCTCTATGACATCAGAACTTCATTTCCGATAGTTTCTTTCTCTGTGCCATAAGAACAACATTTTCCACAGTGCCTTTCTACATCTCTTCAGTACTAATTAGCTACAGTTACTTTCTCTGTATCATTATAAATACATTTCCCAGAAGGCCTGTCTCTAGGTCATCAGAACATCATTTCCCACAGTTCCTTTATTTACATCATCAGTACCACATTACCCACAGTTGCTTTCTCTACATCATCAGAATAATTTCCCATGGTGACTTTCTCAGTGTTATCAGAAATACATTTCCCACAGTTCCTTTCTCTACGTCAACAGAAGTTCAATTCCCACAGTGCCATGCTCTATGTCATCAGAACTTCTTTTATCACAGTTCCTTTCTGCATCTTATCAGAACTACAAACTTCCTTTCTCTGTGTCATCACAACTACATTTCCCAGTTTCTTTTTTTTATGCCATGAGAACTACATTTCACACAGTGCCTTTCTCTACATAATCAACACCACTTTTCCTATAGTGGTTCTATCTAGGTCATCAAAACTTCACTTCCCACAGTTCCTATGTCTACCTTATCAGAACTCTATTTCCTACAGTGCCTTTCACTAGTTGACAGAACTTTGTTTCCCATTGTGCCATTTTCTGCTTCATCAGAACTACATTTTCCAAAGTACCT
Organism: Onychomys torridus; assembly: GCF_903995425.1. Taxonomy (NCBI): domain Eukaryota; kingdom Metazoa; phylum Chordata; class Mammalia; order Rodentia; family Cricetidae; genus Onychomys; species Onychomys torridus. The sequence continues at coordinate 3,104 of NW_023414065.1, read as the reverse complement.
TTCTGTATATTATCTTAAATACATTTCCCATAGTGCCTTTCTCTATGTAATCAGAACTAAACATCCAAAAGTTCCTTTATTTACATCATCAGAACTACATTTCCCACAGTAACTTTCTCTACTTGATCAGAACCACATTTTCCACTGTGCATTTCTCTGTGTCATAAATACTACATTTCCCACAGTTCCTTTTTCTTTGACATCAGATCTGCCTTTCCCACACACACTTCCTTTCTGTATGTCATCAGAACTACATTAATCAAAGTTCATTTCTCTATGATATCAGAACTACATTTCCCACAATCCCTTTCTCTAAGTCATGAGAACTACATTTCCCTCCTTGAATTTGTTTGAGTCATAAGAACTCCATTTCTCACAGTGCCTTTCTCTGGTTCATCAAAACCACATCTTACAGGGCCTTTCTCTACATCATCAGAGCAGATTTTTCCACAGTGTCTTTCACTGAATGATCTGAACTACCTTTCCCATAGTGCCTTTCTCTACATCATCAGAACTACATTTCAAATAATGTCTTTCCCTGTGCCATCAGAAATACATTTCCCACTAATCCTTCATTTACATTATCAGATGTACATTACCCAAGTGCCTTTTTCAGTGTCACCAGAACTACATTTTTCACTGTGCCTTTCTCTACATCATCAGAAATTCATTACCCTAAGTTCCTTTCTCTGTGTCATGATAACTACTTTTCCCACATTTCCTTTCTCTGTGTCATCAGAACTACATTTCCCACAAATCCTTAATTTACATCATCAGATTTACATTACCCAAGTGCCTTTCTCAGTGTCACTAAAACTTCATTTCCCATAGGGCCTTTCTGTTTGTCATCACAACTACACTTTCAAAGTGCCTTTCTCTGTGTCTTCAGAACTTCTATTCCTACAGTGTCTTTTTATATATTAGCAGAAATATATTTCCCACAGTGCTTTCTTTACATCATCAGAACTACGATTCCCACTGTTCCTTTATTTTCACCTTCAGAACTATTCCTCACAGGTCCTTTCTCTGTCATCAGAACTACATTTTCCATTGTGTCTTTCACTAAGACATCAGAACGATATTTCCCACATTTCCTTTCTCTGTGTCATCAGAACTACATTTGCCACTGTTCCTTTCTATGTGTCATCAAATCTTCATTTCCCAGTGTTTTTTTGTCTGAGGCATAGGAACTACATTTCCCACATTGCCTTTGTCTTTGTTGTCAGAACTACATTACACACAGTGCCTTTCACTTCATCTTCAGAATTTCATGTCCCACAGTGACTTTCTCTTCGTCATCAGATCTACATTTCCCATAGTTCCTTTCTCTATGACATCAGAACTTCATTTCCCACAGTGCCTTTTCCTGTGTCATCACAATTATATTTTGCACAGTCCCTTTCTCCATGGCATCAGAACTACATTTTCCAACAGTGCCTTTCTCTACATCATCAGAACTACATTACCCAGAGTGTCTTCTCTGTGACATAAGAACTACTTTCCCCACAGTGACTTTTTCTGGGTCATCAGAACTACATTTTCCTTGGGGTCTTTCTCTACGTCACACAACCATATTTCACACAGTGCTTTTCTTGGTGTCATCTCAACTACATTTCCCACTGATCCTATGTTTACATCATGTGAACTACATTTATCACAGAACCTTTCTCTGTGTCATCAGAACTTCATTTCCCATACTTCCTTTCTCAGTTTCATCAGAACCACTTTTCCCACAGTTCCTCTCTCTATGTCATCAGATCTACATTCCCCACAGTTCCTTTCTATATGTCATCAGATCATCATTACTCACTGTGACTATGTCTATGTCATCAGTACTACATTGCCCACAGTGACTTTTTTGTTTTGTCTGAACTACATTTCCCACAGTGCTTATGTGTTCATCATCAGAATTTCATTACCCACAGTTCCTTTCTCTATGTCCTCAGTACTTTAAGTTAACAAAATACTCATTACTTAAAGTTCCTTTCTCTGTGTTATCAGAACTTCATTTCCCACAGTGCCTTTCTCTGTGGCACAGACTACAATTCCCACAGTGTCTTTCTTTATGTCACATAACTAACTTTCCCACATTTCCTTTTTAAATGACATCAGAACTACATTTCCCACACATCATATCACTATGAAATCTGAATTTAATTTACTACAGTGTCTTTCTTTGTGACATGAGAGCTACATTTCCCACTCTGCATTTCTCCATTTCATCAGCACTATGTTACCCACAGTTCCTTTCTTTGTGTCATCATAACTACATTTCCCATACTTCCTTTCTCTATGACATCAGAATGATATTTCCCAGTGTTCTTTTATGTACGTCATCAGAGCTACATTTCCCCAAATGCCTTTCTCTGGGGCATAAGTACTACATTTTCCACAGTGCTTTTCTCTGTTACATCAGAACTAAATTTACCACACAATTTCTCTATGACATCTGAATGACATTTCCCACAGACCCTGTCTCTATGATATCAGAACTACATTGCCTATCTTGCATTTATCTACATCTTCAGAACTACCTTTACAACAATGGCTTTCTCTATGGCACAGAACTACTTTTCCCACACTTCCTTTCCCTATAACATTAGAACCTCATTTCATACTGGGCCTTTCTTGGTGTCATCTGAACTATATTTCCCACAGTGCCTGACTGTATGAAATCAGAACTACATTGCACAACATGACTTTCTCTATGTCATGAGAACTACATTTCTCACATTGTCTTTCTCTATGACAGAAGAACTACATTTCCCACAGTGCCTTTCTCCATTTCATCAGAATGAAATGAACCCAAAGTTCATTGCTCTGTGTCCTCATAACTACATTTCCCATCTTCCTTTTTCTATGACAACAGAACTACATTTCCCAGAGTTCCTTCATCTTTGTTGTCAAATCTAAATTTCCCACACTGTCTTTCTCTGGGGCATGAGAATAACCTTTCCCACAGTGCCATTCTCTACATCATCATAACTACATTTTTCACAGTGCCTTTAATAAAGTGACAGAACATCCTGTCCAACAGTGCCTTTCTCTGCTTTATCAAATCAACATTTTCCCACATACCTTTAGCTAGGTCACAGTAACTCCTG
>NW_023414064.1:0-1078 GCF_903995425.1 Onychomys torridus | reverse complement strand
TAAACAGCAACAGGTAACAATGACTCCTAGGAATAGATTGCATAGTGCTTTATTAACCTTGAATTTTCTCAATGCTGATGAGAAAGGAACAACAGCTGCGGAGAAACACTGCAAAACTCCTGAGCTAAACCAACCGGTTTATTTCAAAGATGTGTTGACCTCAGAATGGAAACCTGGATATGTCCTACATTGGGGGAGGGGTTTTGCTTTTGTTTCCACAGGAAAGAAAAGCTATGGATACCAACAAAATTAATAAAAATTCGATTTGAACAGAAGAAACCCTTGATGAGGAGAAGTAAAAGATCATCCACCAATGTGACATCTCTTCAGGTTGTAAGAAAAATTTAACAATCAAAGGTTGGGGTAGGGTTCTGATTTTGTGTTTCCAGGATAATGGAAATACCCATCTTCCAGAAATCATAAGGCCTTGGATATCTGGATGTTTACAACAGAAAGAAAGAATCTATTGGTACCAATCTACACAGGGTAAGATATCACTCTCTAACATCTATATCTCTATCAATCTACAATAGTTGTGGTTCCAATTTAATTATAAACCAAGCTGGCTTTGGAGATGGAATTGGCTCACTCCTTCTCTAAACCCAAGCATATAGATAAAAGAAAAGGTTGAGAGATTCTTCAGTCCCATATCAGAAGAGCCCTCTGGTGTGAGACAGAAGGAAACCAATTATAAGGGACCATTATCTTCAAGATTCTAATTCTCTCCATGCTTATTCTTGATTTCTTGGAATCCTTTCTTACATGTCATGACATCTTTAAATCCAAACCTTCCATTCTGATAAAAAATAAGTTTTTTCCAATAGCAATCTCTGAAGTCTCCAGAAGGAAGATGGGGCCCCAACAACAACAACTCTACCCAATCCAAAATAATGCCATGGTAATCATCATCATACTACACTTCTTGCCAGAATTTCAGACAATCTTACCCATTACTCTGAGAGTTGCTGCAGAATCTACAGTTAGTCTAACTGAGATTTAACTATCTGAGCTTTCTCACAATACCCAACAGAGATACCATCACCCCTAAACAGCAGGAAGCAATTCTAAGAAAACAACG
>NW_023414063.1:0-5037 GCF_903995425.1 Onychomys torridus | reverse complement strand
TTGAAACTTTCTCTTGATGTTTTGGAGGGTCACCAGAGTTAGGAAACTCAGGATAATCCCATGATCCCTCTCTTTGTATCTTGATGACAGAAAAGTATAATCAGAGTCACTCTTTATTACCATCACACTAGGAATAAGAGCAAAGATATTTTCAGTATTTCACTCGGCTTAATTGTTATTGTAATTTATTTTCACATTGGTTATCCTGAATTAAACAATCTGATTTGTTTCTGTGGTTGAATTTTTAGTCTTTTTTGACTTTTTTTCTAACAAGTGATTTGGGACTTCACAGTATAGAACACTCAAATAAAATGTAACAAATATAGCTGAAGAAACTAAGACATTTTAAAAAAAGAATGCATATATTTATGGACCATTCTTAACTAGAGCTTTTTTCTTTTTTAAGAAAAAGATGTATTTATTTTTATTTATTTATTTTTTGTGAGCCATCATGTGGGTTCTGGGAAGTGAACCTGGGTCCTCTGCAAGAGTAGAAAGTGCTCTTAATGGCTGAGCCACATCTCCAGCCCCTGGACTGCATTTGTTTTGTTTTTTTGAGGAGGAAATGAGTTGAACTCCAATATTCCTCTCTCTCTGCCTCCAAACTGTGGCTATAATGTGCAGCAGCTTCATGCTCCTCACCCCACAGAGAGAGCCACTTCCCCCCCCAGACAGGGTTTCTCTGTATAGTGCATTTGGAGACCAGGCTGGCCTTGAACTCACAGAGATCCGCCTGGCTCTGCCTCCTGAGTGCTGAGATTAAAGGCGAGAGCCACCACCGCCTGGCTGAGAGCCACTTTCTTATTTAAAAAAAATTATTCATTTTTCTCTCATACAACCACACAATACATCCTAGCACAGGTTTTCCTTCCCTCCACTCCTCCAAGGCTCTTCCCCACCCCCACCCACCTTCCCTCTTCTCCAGATCCACTCCTCCTCTGTTTCCCTTCAGAAAAGAGCAGGCCTCCCAGGGATATCAACCAAACATGACATAAGAAGTTACAAGACTAGGCACAGACCCTCATATCAAGGCTGGGAGAGGCAACCCATTAGGAGGTAGAGGGTCCCAAGAGCAGGCAAAAGAGTCACACACACCCGTACTCACACTGTTAGGAATCCCACGAAAACCCCAAAACATGCAGAGGACCTAGCACAGAGCCATGGAGGCTCCATGGTTGCTGATTAAGTGAGCAATGCTCAGTTGATTCTGTGGGTCATGTTCTTGTGGTATCCTTAGTCCCTCTGTAGAGTCACTGTTTCAATCATACTTTCTATAGCATTGTGGACTGTGTCCTCACATTGATCCACAATAAGCCCCTCCATCCTTGTTGATTTGTTAGTGTTTTGACACATCAATAACAAAAGTAACTAATGGACTTTCCTCTCTCCTCTTCTTTTCCTTCCCTTCCTCCCTCTCTTCCTCTATCCCTTCCTCCCTCCTTGAGACAGTAAAACACTAAGAAGAGTGTGCTTCTGAGTCTATTCGCTTCCGTTGTCTAAAAAGGTAAATCTGTGTCAGCACTAATGTGTCTTCCCCTCACTGGATGAAATAGAGACGTTAAGCAAATCATCTAATACTCCAAATAACACTGACAATGAATTAGCTAGAAGACATTCCTCATTTTTTATCTAATAATATTCGGCATGTATTCATTACAATAATGGCTGTTTTAAGTGTGCGATTCATAGGATTTCTGTTGCATAGTCCAAATTAAAAAGTTCTTCCTTTTTCATCCATTGTGTTTAGTTAAATGCACCTTCCCTGATCTTGGCCTTGGGAACTGATGGCTGAGAAACTGAGAGAAACTGATATTCATAGAAGTGCTTTTCTTTCTTTTGTGGTTATCCCAATTTTGAGATGGTTTCAGAGGGATTGTAGGTGTAAATTGGCCTAGTATCATAGTCAATTATCATTTAAGATCATTTTGAATTGTTTAACAGATAGACCATAAGTAATTTTCACATATAAAAATAGGACATACTAATTAGCTTCTGTTTTCCATGTGTTTATTATTTCAAGATCAAATCTGTAACTTGGAGCAGGTGAACATTTTGCTTTATTTGTGAGGGTTTCATGTGTAGTCACTTCCCACTTTATGGAAAAGGTGTTGGACTGATAGCTTAGTTCCTCATCAAACATATTTGTTGCTTTTAACTATAGTCGGTTGGGTGTTGGTGTTAAGAGCACGAGGTCTCGTTCCCACAAGTGCTTTCTCAGACTTTCAGCATTATTTGTTCGCTCCTACTCTGCTAAGATCCTCAAAGATAATTAGCCATGCAGTGGAAGTGAGCTAAAAGCAGAGGAGCAGAAAGGAGAAATAAATGATGGCTGCAGGAGGAGGTGAACTTATCCAGGAGTGCCCCCTAGAGTGGGAATGCACACAGACCACCGCGCTTGCTGCTGCCAGTCAGACTTTCAGCTTCTTAACTGCAAAGACAGTGTTAATGCTTCTCTGTGAGACTGTCAGGGAAAATGAGAACTAATCACTAGAGGAGTTTTCAGCTAGAGGTGATTTTGACATCTGGGAAGACATTTGTTGGTATTTTTCCCCCTTCAATGTTAGGGTTGAACCCAGGGCCTCATGCATGGTAGCAAACTCTCACCGAGCAACAGTCATATCCCTCTAGACACATTTTTCATTGCTGTGCTTATGTGGATGGAGAGCTGTTAACTGGTATTGGGCACAGGTGCTAGTTAGCAGCTAAGCATCCTGCAGTGCTTGAACACAAATGTCAGTTGTGTTGGATTTGAGAATCAATCTTATAGCACATTATATGGTCCAGAGTGAAGACTCAAAAAAAAAAAATAGTTTTTATCATCATCTTTATCATCATCTTTTTTTTTTCTTCTTTGAGACAGTGTAGCTTTGGTGAATGTCCTGGATCTTGCTCTGTAGACCAGGCTGGCCTCGAACTCACAGAGAACCACCTGCCTCTGCCTCCCAAGTGCTGGGATTAAAGGCGTGCGCCATCACTGCCACCCGGTTTCATCATTATTTTCAGTAACTGCTGATATAAAACTCTTGTTCATTGTCAGTTTTGGATTTTCATTTGAATTTGTTCCCCACCTCCTTCTCCTTTTTTTACCTTTAGGTGAATTTATCTCTGTTACTCAAAATTAGACTTTTAACCTTTCAACTATTTTTCTATTTTTCTTATGTATACTCCTATCAGAACAAGCTCTCTTAACCATCTATTTCTTTACTTTAACATTATTTTTTCTGTTGTTAAATCATTGTACACTCTAGAGTCAGAGTGCTAGGATTGAAACCCATACAATATTACCTTCTTGAAGTGTGCAACTTTATTTTTTAAGTTTCAGTTTTCTGGCATGACATGGAGATTACTAATGTATCTTCTCATAGAGTTCTAGTGAGCATTAAAAGAAATGAGCTCCATGAACCTCGTGGCTTAGTGTTGACACAAAAAGGTATGTATATGTTGGTATATACATACCAGTAATATATACTGAGCAGTATATATCATTTCATAAGTGAATAGAAGTTGCTGTGGGCTATTTTCCTTTTTAAAAATTGTTATGTAGTTGGGCTTTGGCTTAAATCCATGAAAGCTAAGCTGTTTTGATTAGTAATCAAGAACACAGAAGATCTTTCCTGCACTAACCCTGCTCTGCCCAGTTCTATAGCCACAGCTGTGTGAGGCTCTTGAGCATTGGAAGTGTGGCTGTCTGAATTGAAATGTGGTTAAATAGGACATACATATTTAACAGATTTAGTACAACAAAATTATAATAGAATGTCTCAGAAATTTTTAATATTGATTTTATCTTGAGATGAATGATTTTTGATATAGTGGGCTAAATAAAATTTATTATTGGAACTAATTTTTAACATATACTGTTTTTATGGTTTTTAAATGTGGCTGCTAGAATATATAGTTTCATGTGTGGCTTGCATTATATTTCTGCCGTACTGCTCAAGGCTAACCTAACCCAAGAGGCAAGCTCCTCAAATGAAGGCACATCTGTCCTAACCAGTATCCTGAATGGTTTCTGATGCACTCTCAACAATGTAGGAATGGGAGTCTGTCCCTTGAGCTCAATCTGTCTGGCTTCCGTGGTGACTCTGTTAGTTACTTTAGTCCATTGCTGTGATGAAATATCCAACAAAAGTAATTTGAGGAAAGGTTTATTTTAGCTCCTGGTTGGGAGTGCACTTGACCATGGTGGAGAAGGCACAGGAGGCTAGAGCCAGCCTAGCTCTGAGGCAAGAGTGGGAAGAAGCAGAGAGAGAGATGAACGCTAATATTTCACTCACTATCTCCTCTTTCTTCAACCTTAGGCCCGAAGTCCACTCAAAGTGGGGCTTCCCTCCTCACGTAAACCTAGAAACACCCTCAGAGATATGCCCAGGACTGTCTCCCATGTGACTCCACAGCACACCGAGTTGACCGTCAAGATCAACTATACAGAGACATTTTAAATTGATATAATGATAAAAAATGACATGCACATGACTTTGTACTCTCTTTGGAACTTGGACTTTTTTATTTTTTAATTTTTAAATATATTTATTTATTAAAATTTTTTCCATTTTACATACCAACCCCAGTTTCCCCTCCCTCCCCTTCTCCCGCCTCCTCACCTCCCTCCTCCTCACCTCCCTCCTGCTCTACCCCCATCCACTCCTCAGAGCAGGTAAGGCCTCCCATGGTAGTCAACAAAGTCTGGCATACCAAGCTGAAGGAGAGCCTAGCCCCTCCCCATTGTATCAAGGCTGAGCAAGGTATCCCACCACAGGGAATGGGCTCCAAAAAGTCAGAGAACTTGGACTTTTAAGGGGGAAATATTTCTCTGTAAAAGTACAGTTCCCTTTGGAGACCTTATATCAACCAGGCAGGTAGCTGCCCTTGTCCTCACACTGGAAGTATTGAGCTTTTTGGTATGGTTGCTCTTTGTTGCCTTTGTAATCTGTCCTAATGACTCAATAGATTGGTGAAGTTCTCACACACCTGCAAAGTCTCCTTCTGTCTGATTGATTGCATTGGGTGCAGTATGGTTTGTTGTTTGGATGCTCC
>NW_023414062.1:0-14099 GCF_903995425.1 Onychomys torridus | reverse complement strand
TTCTCAATGCCTCTGCAGCTGCCATGGGTCACCTGCTGAAGTTGGTGGCTGCTCTTGACCTGTGTCTGCCTGGCAGAGTGAGTGGCTGCTTAGCCACGAAACTCCACCTGGGGTAGGATGGGAGAGGCACGTCCCTTGGCTGCACCGCCCGGCAATTAGCACTACTTCACTCTGGGTTGCGTGGGCAATCACGTGTTGGGTGGTTTCTGATGCTGTTTGTAAGCACCAGGCCAACATCTCCACTCTCCTCAAGAGTCTGAAATTTAATTTGGATGCACACCCCAGAAAGCACCAAGGGATTAAAAAACACATGGGGAAGGGCATTAGCCAAGCCTTCCAGTTTGAAAAGGCTCAATATATCCCTCACAGTGAATTAAATGTCAGCTCCATAAGGTACGCGTCACCTATTTTTACTGCTCATCACTTTCTTTACTGAAGTGCCACTCAGATGACTAAGTAGCAAAGGTAGTGATATTAAGTGACGGAGGTACACTGGCAATTCTTTGCGCATCGTCAGAATACCAAGAGCATTAAGAACACTGCTGTAAAACTGATCCCCACCATGCTGCAATGCTTCTTATCGTCTTTGAAGATGCGGGTCAGGCTTTCATTCCTTCACGTACTCATCCAGAGAACATGAATTGGTGTTTCATCATTTCCCTTGCATTTGTATCAAGACATAAACTACATATGGTTAAAACTACAGATCGTGCCAGGGGACACGTGCCGTTGATCCCAGGACTTGGGAGGCAGGCAGGTAGATATTGTATGTTCAAGGCCACTTGGTCTACTTAGGTAATTCCAGGACTGTCATGGCTCTATAGAGAGATCCTGTCTCAAAAACAAAACAGTACAAAAATATAAAACATAAGGAACTTGGGATTTTTCATATTTATCTGGTTGGAGGTATAAGATGTTTTCAGTGAAGGGCAGATGTCATTATCCTACAAAATCCTTTTGCAAGAGGCTTTTAAAACACCAACAAAGTTGGGGCTTGGAGCTGAATGATAAGTGCTTGATTAGAAATCTAGAAGGCTGGGATTGATCCCAACTGAAAAAGAATTAACAAAACAAGTAAAACCAAACAAAAGCAAATCAGACCAGATAAACCGTCACTGTAAAAGTCCTCTCCACCCCAGAACCCCTCCTAAGCCTTCCTGTGTTATGAATGGTGGCCATGTAAAAGTCACCCATTAACCCACTTTTTCCCACCAGGGGTAAATCACCTGTTCTGCGACTTCACTTAAAGGAATCAAAATATGTGTTCTTTTCATTGGAAACTCTCATCATTTACCCAGTATTAATGTGTGAACACCATTCACATTCTTGCTTCTAGCCATTTAAAAAGTTTTACATTGCTATTGCATGGTCTGACTCTACCACAGTCAACTGTGGATGGACATTTAGAGTGTTACCACGCTGGAGCAATCATAATAAATCATAAAAACCCGACCAGGGGACGCTGTTCCCGGGATGTCCAGTAGGCGTCGCTGCCCCGCAGCCGGGGCCGGGAGTCGAGCTGGAGGTACCTGAGGCTCCCGAGGTCGCTACACCTGGGCTTGCAGCCCCGGCCGCGCGGGGGCGCTGTGGAGCGACCCGGCCGTGCTCCGCGGAGCTCCCGCCGCCCAACCTCCTTAGGTCCTTGTCTTTTAACCCTCCTCCATCCCACGCACGGGCGACAAGGGGGCGGGGTCCGGCAGCACGCAGGGAAAGGCGGGCGAGCTGGCGCCCAGGTGAGTTCTTCCACCGCGGCTGGGGGCCGGGGAGGACAGCGTCGGAGCATCTGGCAGAAGAGGCACAGGAGGAGATGCCGCTGTCGCCACCATCTCAGGGCGGACCCAGGGAGGACAGCCCGTCCAAGGCCACCAAGAAGCACTCCACCTTCCACATCTGGCGCTCCAAGAAGAAGCAGTCTCCGCCGTCCAGTTGTGGGGTGTTCGTCCCGCACCCGCCCGGTGAGACCCGGTAAGCGCTGCGTGTACGGATCCCCCCGCCCCGTGCCCACTCTCTGCCCCAAGGCTCACCGGGGTTTGCATGGCTTGGCTCGCCCTGAAACTGTGCCTGGGGTCCAGGCCCCTCAGCTCTGGCTCAGTCCAAGCTCCAGAGCCTCATGCATGGGCCCTTCGTTTTTACTTTCTTCAGTAATCCCCACTGGCAGTTGTGAAAAGCAGGAGGGGGTGCAGTGAAGGGCTGGCATCAAAATAAATGCCTCTAGGAACGCCTTGGAGCTCTGCAAGTGTTTTGTTTTTAGTGCCTTAATTGTAAAGACTCCCATGTTCATGGATATTAGTCTCCATTATCCTCACAAGATCCAAGGGAGGAGAAAGTGGTGGGCATAGTTGACTCTATTAAATGGACAGAGAAACAGAGACCCAGGGGTAAATGTCCCCAGTAGAATCAGTGACAAACCAGGGAGGACCTAGGTCTTAAAATATAGGGCTTGAGACTACACCTCAGTGACAGGGTGCTGGCCTAGCTTGAGACTACACCTCAGTGATAGGGTGCTGGCCTAGCTTGAGACTACACCTCAGTGACAGGGTGCTGGCCTAGCTTGAGACTACACCTCAGAGATAGGGTGCTGGCCTAGCTTGGGCCAGTCCGGAGGTTCACCTTCAACACCGAAAAAGTAAAGGGTAATAATAGCTATTGCACTTTTAAATTATACTTTGATTTTGTGTTGGTTTATTGTAAATGTGTAACTATTCAGTTATCCTATCAGAATTGATGGTTGAGTGAATGGAATCCCAATTCTGTTTCCTGTCTATCAAAATGTAACGTCACATGACTTCTGGTACTTTAATCAAAAGAAAACACATCTGGTACTGAAACGGCAAATAGAAGATTTTCCTTCTGGAGCTTCCACGGTTGTCAGGCCAGTGAGGAAGTGCTTTGTTCTTTCCTTCAGAGCTAGGATGAACTCTATACTAACAAAAGCTCTGAAAAATAAATGTGCTCCTCTGTCCTTGCAATATTTTCCTAGTCAGGGCATCTTTACAAATATTTCATATACAGCTGGGAGAAAGTTCTCGAAGTTTAAAGAGCCTGGCCAAACTTCTGGTCAGTGTCTTTCCACTGTGCCCAGGTTTTACCATATACTTTATTATGGTTATTGTTTTTATTGCTATTATTAGGGTCTCACTGTATAGTCTGAGCACTGGGAATTCTGGCTATGGCACCATCATACCTTCCTCTCATAGACCTCATAATCTCTAGATTAGTTTAATACTTAATACAATGCAAGTGCTGTATGACAGGTTGTTACATGTCTTACTTTAGAAATAATGTCAAGAAAGAATTGCTGTGTATGTACAGGACAGATATAATATTTTTACTAGTATTTCCTTTTTGTTTTATTTTAATTTAATATTTATTTTCTATTACTGTGTATGTGTGTGCATATGAGTGTACTGCATAGATACCCCAGGGCAATGGGTCCTTTGGAGCTGGTGTTACAGCCACTGTGAGCTGCCAGATTAGATGTTCAGCATAAAGAATGTGGGTTCTTTGCATCCTTAACCAAGGAACCATTTCTACAAGCCCCTCTCTTGTATTTTCAGTCCATGCTTGAGATATGGAGGCCAATTGTATCAGAAAACAAACCAAACTTCTCTCTCTCTGCTCCCTCCCCCCCACACACACACAAACAGGGTTTGGTGTCTCCCACAATGCAGGTATCCAGTGGGCTGTCCTGAAATCCTCTTCCCTCTCCTTCTCAGGATAAGGGAGACTATTGTTTCAAAGGTGAACTTAAAACTAGCATAAGCAAAGATGTAGAGAAAAGATGGGGAAATACCATAGGATGGAGTAAGTGCTTCTTTTCCTACAAGAGCTGACCATCGCAAACACGCCTGAAAGTCCTAGATATCTATATCTGTGGCTCTAGTGAGAACATCCTAAGAGCCAGTTGTCTCTTTACCTAAAATAGGTTGAATGTGGCTGCCTCTCATCCTACAGTTCACTCTTCAAGTGTTTTCCACCTTGACTTTGGCAAGCATGCTAATTCTGTGCTGTTTTCATAGAAAAAAACTACTGCCTTCTGGGGTCAAAGCACCTCCCAGGCCACATGTTATCGTCATCAGAAGGCCAGCAGTGTGTGGCCAGAGTGCCCTTCAGCAGGCCTTAGTGCATCGGTTCTCAACCTGTGAGTCATGACCCCTTTGGGGGTCAAACTACCCCTTCACAGGGGTCAAATATCAGATACCCTGCATATCAGCTGTTTATATTATGATTTGCTACATAACAGCAAAATTACAGTTATGAAGTAGCAAAGAAATAATTTTATAGTATGAGGTCACCACAATATAAGGAACTGTATTAAAGGGTCACAGCATTAGGAATGTGACAACCACAGGCTTAGTGGGTACAATCCTTTGTCTCATTTTAATTGATACTCTGTTGTGTCAGGAGTTTATTCAGTGTCTGGATTCTCTGGATTTAAATCCCTGCTGCTGTGACACTCAGTTATGTCATACTGGCGAGTTACTCACCACGTGTGCCACAGTAGCCTCGTTCAGAAAAGAGATCAACAGTTAGTTGTACCAGAAAACAGATAAATGCATGTCAAGTGCATCAGAAGTGACTGGCACGTAGTGAGTGCTCAATAATGGCTGTTATTTTAAGTTTTAAATTTTCTTTTACACTTTTCTTTCTTTAAAAAACAACAACAACAACAACTTTTTTTTAAAGCTGGGTGTGGTAGCACATACCTTTAATCCCAGTACTCAGGAGGCAGAGGCATGCAGACCTCTGTGAGATCAAGGCCAGCCTGGACAGCAGAGTGAGTTCCAGGCCAGCCAGAGCTACACAGTAAGGCCCTGTATCAAAACAAAAACAAAAACAAAAACAAAACCACCTTTTTTAACTTACTCCGTGTGTGTGTGTGTGTGTGTGTGTGTGTGTGTGTGTGTGTGTCTGTGTGTCTGTGTGTGTATCTGTGTCTGTGTGTCTGTGTCTGTGTGTCTGTGTGTAATTAAATAAATTGCAAAGAAAGATTGATCGTGCTGTAGCTCACTGGTAAAGTACTTGCCTAGCATGTCTATACTCCTAGGTTCCATCTCTAGCACTGTCTCTCCCAGACCCCTCAGCTGAAGAGCTGTTAGCTTAAGCCCAAATACAGTGAACTGAAATGATTGCCCTGGAAATGGAACTCAGTAGTAACTTTTTTTCTGCAAGAAAGCCAAACTCAGATGATGGATGGGTCTTGTCTAGCCTCTAATCAGCTAGGAGAAGGAGAGTCAGTACCAGACAGGACACTTGTTTTAGTCAGGGTTTCTATGATAAAATACCACGACCAAAAGCACCTTGGGAGGAAAGGGTTTGTTTCAGCTTAGCTCCATGTCATAGTCCATCACTGAGGGAAGTCAGGATAGAAACCTGGAGGCTGGAGCTGATGCAGGGGTCATGGGAGAATGCCGCTTACTTGGCTGGCTTGCTCAGCCTGCTTTCTTGTAGCACTCAGTGTCAACAGAACAAGAGGAGCACAGGGAGCCTGGCAGCAAGCTCCCACATCAATCATCAATCAAGAAAATGGACCGTAGGCTGGCCCACAGGCCAGTCTGGTGGGTGCATTGTCTTAAGTTAGGTTCCAGCTTCCCAAATGGCACTAGCTTGTGCCAAGCTGACATACATCTAGCCAGCCCATCACCCCACTGTGAAGATGGATGAGCATGTCCTGGCCCACCCTGTACTTATCAGTTGGGTTTACAGACAATCCCCTTTACTCCCTGCTTATATCTCTAGAATGCCACGGTAATAAAGGGCTTTTATTTAGTTTTTACCTTTAGAACAAGAACAATCAGTTATTTGAAAGCATTGTGGAGTTGTAGTGTTAATCTTTGTAACTTAAAATGGATTCTGGTTTCCAGTCTTTAATGGCTGCTCTAGAGTGGAAAACTCTAAGTAGGTTTGCTGATTTTCTAAAGTAATAGAATCTAGCCAGGGCTGGGAATGTAGCTTCCTGGTGGAATGCTTGTTGGCATGCGTGAGGCCTTGGGTTTGATTCCCCAGCCCCAGAAAAAGGCAGGAGAAGTCTATTTTTGTTTTTCCTGATGTTGGTTTACACTGGTTAACACTGAGTCGTTTCCTTTACATCCTTAGCTCATTTCATTACTGGTAAATCAGGAATTCCATTCATCTCTGTCACTCAGTAGCAACAGCTCTTTGATAAGCGCCTGCTCCCTTCAGTTTTATCATCTGTGACTCATCTCTCAAGACTGGTGTTGAGAGTTATAAGCATGTATTTTCAATGACCATCCCAGTGCCTGGCGCATCACAGATGACCAGTAAATGGGATGTCTGAGAGCAAATTGCTGTGAGAAGACCACTGTCTTCCATGTTAGCAGACCCAGCTTCAAAGCTGCCTCTTTTTGTTTTTATTATTGCAGAGCTGGAGATGAAACCCAGGGCTAGCACAGGGCAGGCATGCACTCTACTGCCAAGCTGTGCTGTCAGGGCCAGCCTCTTTCATTTAACAGCTGTTAGCTCTGTAAGCCTCCATACCTTTACCTGCAAACTGAAGTAACCATGTTTCCCTTACATCCTTTATCATCCACGGTTAGAAGATGGAGGCATGCAGATGGGCACAGTGCTGGATAAGGAGCTAAGAGTTCTGTTTCCGGATTAGCAGGTAGTAGGGATAGAGAGGAAGAAAGCAACTGGGCCTGGCTTGAGCTTCTGAAAACTCAGAGCCCACCCCCTGTGACACACTTCCTCCAACAAGGCCACACTTCCACCAAAAGGCCACACCTCCAATAATGCCAGTCCCTTTTTGTCTATGGGGGCCATTTTCATTCACACCACCACATCCTGGCAGGGAATGGTAGTTGCAGGAGGGACGGTGGTGGTGAGAGCTGGCCCTGTTATCTTAGTAATGTATCTTTGATGCACACTCTAGGTAAAGGACTTCAGGAGTCTACAAGACGTTATAACTATCTCTGACAGTCTTTGAAGTCCTGTAAATATATGTATTTCTTATTTCTTGAGGCAGGGTCTCACTCTGTAGCCTTGACTGGCCTGGGATTTGATATGTAGAGCAGGATGCCCTTGAACTCACAGAGATCCACCTGCCCTACCTCCCAAGTGTTGGGATTAAAGGTGTGCCTTGCCATTCCCAGTTTAAGGATGTTTTTGCTAGTGTATATGAGCAAGGTCCTTCACGTGTTTAGTAACTTTAAAACTTTGAGGGACAGGTTTAGTCCCAGCTCCAACAATTAAAAGAGAAGAACAATTTTAATATAT
Source organism: Onychomys torridus (assembly GCF_903995425.1). NCBI lineage: Eukaryota > Metazoa > Chordata > Mammalia > Rodentia > Cricetidae > Onychomys > Onychomys torridus. The sequence continues at coordinate 6,863 of NW_023414062.1, read as the reverse complement.
CTCAGGAGGAAGTCAAAGACAGAATCAAAAGGAGTTGCTTCTGAAAGAGTCTCAGAGCCTAAACTTAGTGGTGACAACTTTGCCATTTAATCAATGTCACTGTCACATCCCTCATCCCATCCCCCAAACTGAATCATAGTAACCACTCAGTGCACACACATCACGGTAAGTGACTTCAGCCATTTTAGAGATTCTTAAGACCTGTGAGACTGCATTCACTTCTTCTTTCTTTGCCTTTGTTTTTATTTTCCTTTGGAGGTAGATGTTAGGGAAGCATCTAAGGCTCACACATGCTGGGCAAACCCTTCTCTATCCAGCCAAAGCCCTTTCCCAGATTCTTTAGCTTTTGATTATAAATCAGAGACCAGTGAGTAGCTGCTTTATTTATCGAGCATGAGTGTATCAGTGGGTTGAGCACATTAGATATTGGGAATACTTTGCATAAAACACCTGTCCTAGTAGGAGCAGTAAAACACATGCCTGTCTCAAAGTTTGAGTTCACTGAAGCGTCATTTGTGTTTCAGAAATGTCCAAATAGAAGAAAAGTGATTTATGTGTTGAAAACCCTGTGTCTGACTGCATTGAAAAGATCACTTGAAGCTTGAGTCCTGTACTTTTCTGTTACCATTCAAAAATTCTATCAAATAATTGCTTAGTCGCCATCTTATATTGCATTTATTTGTATGAAAGTTGTGGAGACCCTGCTTATGGAAGACATGTAATCTTATTGTTAGAAACCCTTTTCTAGGATTATTCATGGATTTTTCTAAGGAATGAGTTCCCTTTTGTATTGTGTGTGTGTGTATGTGTGTATATGTGTGTGTCTGTGTGCATGTATGTATGCATGTATGATATATGTATGTGTAAGAGTATGTTTCTATGTGTGCCTCTGTATGTGTGTATGTGTTTGTATCTCTGTTTACATGTGTGTATATGTGTGTTTCTGTAGGTGCATATATGTATGTATATATGTGTGTCTGTGTGCATATGTGTATTGTGTAAGTATGTTTGTATGTGTGCCTGTGTGTGTGTGTGTGTGTGTGTGTGTGTGTGTGTGTGTACTATGGATTGATCCCTGGGTCTCTTGCATGCTAAGTTGCTAAGCATGGGCTGTTATATCCCAGCCTCTGTCTTCTTATTGAAATAATGAGATGATTTGAATTTCCGAGAGACATTTCTTACAGTAAGCAGGCAGGAAACACTGATACTAAGAACTAGAGCAGTCACTAGGAAGTGATTCCCCCTGAGAACACTTCAGCCTAGTGGAGGGTGGGGCAGGCACATGAACTGAGTAAAGGAGCCTATGATGCATTCAGTGCGGAAATAGAAGATTTAATCCAATGTGCCGAGGTCCAAAGGATTATCTTGAGGAAGCAGACAGTATTTTTTTCATCTCATGAAATCTTATTCATATTGAATAACTCATGAGAAGTTTCATTCTCTGATATACAAATCATGAAAGTCTCCACATCTTCTTGGGGTTATGATGATCTTCAATCCCAAACCCCAAGAAAAGCCCAGAAACTTTATTTCCCAGTGGCACTTGGGACCACAAGGCACATAGCCAGGGTTGTATAAACAGGCTTTTCTCCAACTCTTTCAAACACAGGGTCTAGTTCAGACCTCGCTTCACATTTTGGCACTGTGCCACTGAACTCCACCATGTTTTGGCACCTAGACTTGGAATGTGGCAAACTGATTCCAAACCCCTGGTGGAAGGTGCAGGTTAAAATGATGCCCACACCAGGAGTCATTAACTAGGAATTCAGGAGTCTGGACATGCACATGGATTCATGAATCTAAGGGCATCCTTTGGAATGAACGCCTGAATTGGTGTCTTCTTCATCTCTGGAGTAGTCCTGCACTGCTGTTGAGGGTCTCCTTCATCTTCTTCTCTAGAGTGGTCCTGGTGCTGCTGTTGAGGGTCTCCTTCATCTTCATCTCTGGTGTGGCCCTGCACTGCTGTTGAGGGTCTCCTTCATCTTCATCTCTGGAGTGGTCCTGCACTGCTGTTGAGGGTCTCCTTCATCTTCTTCTCTAGAGTGGTCCTGGTGCTGCTGTTGAGGGTCTCCTTCACCTTCATCTCTGGTGTGGCCCTGCACTGCTGTTGAGGGTCTCCTTCATCTTCATCTCTGGTGTGGCCCTGCACTGCTGTTGAGGGTCTCCTTCATCTTCATCTCTGGAGTAGTCCTGCACTGCTGTTGAGGTGTTAAGGGTCTCCTTCATCCTCATCTCTGGAGTGGTCCTGCACTGCTGTTGAGGGTCTCCTTCATCTTCATCTCTGGAGTGGTCCTGCAGTGCTGTTGAGGTGTTGAGGGTCTCCTTTGTCTGTATCCATTTCATTTTTTTTTTTCTGTATTTGTTTTTCACAGAGGCTATGTTGTTCAGGCTGGCTTCAATTTTGCAGTCCTTCTGCTCCCGAGAGCTGGGCTGCAGAAATCTATATTGTGGCTGTGAATATAGCATGTGTGAGGCTCTGGGTTCAATCTTTGAAAAAAAAAAAAAGCAATCACCATTGAGACCAGGCTTTATGTTCATAACCAAACTGCCTGGTATATCAACATATGTCTTCACCATATTCACTTCAAAAAATAATTCTATTCTTTTACCCAGAGGGCACTGAGTGTGAATTTGTCTCTTACATTTTGTGTGTGTTTGTGTGGTACTCAGAATTGAATCTAGGACCTCTCATACTATGAAAGCACTGAACTCCACCACATAAATAATTTTTAATTACATTTTATTTCATTTGTGTGTGTGTGTGTGTGTGTGTGTGTGTGTGTGTGTACATGTATACATGACTGTAGGGTTCAGAAGGTAAATTTAAAAAATCAGCTTCTCTCTTGTTCCACTGTAGTGGGTTCAGGGATCAAACTCAGGTCACCAGGTTCGGTGGCAAATTCTTCACCTCCTTTACCATCTCATCAGCTCTTCTGTCAGTTTTTAAATGTTTGTTTGTTTGTTTGTCTGTTTGAATCTTGAGACTGCATCATTGAGTTGCCCAGGGTGGTCTTGATTCATTCTGTATCTCTGGCAAGCCTTGAACTTGAGATCTCACTGCCTCAGTCTTCCAACAGCACATCATATGTGTGCTAGTTGTATTCTGAATGGGCCTGCTCATCGGAAGTTATTCTCCCATACCACTGTGCTAAATTATGAAGAGACTCTAAGCTATGTAAGTAAAATCCAAATTCCATTCACAGTAATGCCAGCTTCTCCCACCAACAAGTTATAGCCAAGGCTGTGTTGTACCTGTAGCTAATGCTACAGAAAAATGAAGTACAGGGGCTGGAGAGATGGCTTAGAAGTTAGGAGCTCTGCTCTTTTGCTGAGGACCAGAGTTTAATTCCCAGGACACACAGTAGCTGAGAAGTATCTGTAACTCCAGTTGTAGGGTGACATCCTCTACTGGCCTCTGAAGGCACTGCACACACACAAAAGACACTTACACACATGCAATAAAAATAAATAAATCTTAAAAAAATTACTGTATATATAAAGGAAAATATTGTGCTTGGATCCTGAGTTGGGGACCTCTGGCCAGCCTTCCGGAAGCAGCAACACCAAGAGGTAAGCCTGTCTTCTGACCCAGCCTTCTTTGTGGCAGTAGGGCACAGGCTGAGGAATGTAAGCTTGGAGGTATGTGGCCCTTTACATTGCAGTTGGTGCTAGACTAGGTAAGGACATCACAGTTTCTTAAGAAACGCCTCAGCACTCAGTGCAGGAAGCTGTAGATCTCTGCAAAGTCTGATTTTTCTTCCTGATGTCTGAGGACTCATCACTGAGTGCAGGCTCCTCCTTAGGTTGAAACCACACTGTCGGATTGTCAACTCCCACTGCTACATCATCTGTGGAGGCTCAGAAAGACCCGGGGAAGCCCACACCCTTGGGTGGAGAAGGAAACTGAAGTTCAGAGAAGATAATCTAGAGAGAGAAGGCAGAACCAGAACTCAGGTTTTTTGGTTTTATTCTGTTCTGGGGTCTCTTGGGTGACAGGCTGTACTGGAGCTCCCAGCCCATGTCCACCTTTGACAGAGCTCAAGTCATTCACCTACCTTCTGGTGACCTTGCCCCTGGAAATCTTCCCCTTGTTCCATGACCAACTCTGAGACTGACCCCTAGTTTGGGTCACTAATATTTAACTGATATCTGCTATGTAGACTGGTTACTGACATGCTCAAAGCTTCCAGTTTCTGCTAACTAGTCCCTCCCGCCACCATAACGAACTAACTGAATACATACTGTGAAAAAATATTTATACAATCAGATCTTTCAAATTTATTTTTTAGCATTTGTTTCATTTTAAATTATGTGTCTCTGTGTGTATTTGTACACGAGTTCAATGCCTGTGGAAGTCAGAAGAGGACATCAGATCCCCCCAGGTGGTATTTCAGGTGATTGTCAGCCACTGAATGTGGGTGATAGGAACCAGACTCAGGTCCTCTGTAAGGGTAGTGCAAACTCTTAGGCACTGGGCATCTGTCTAGCCCACAAGCAGATTTAATTAATTAATTGTTTATTTATTTATTAGTTCTCTGAGGCAGGGTCTTTCTATATAGTCCTGGCTGTTGACCTTGAATTCCCTCTATACACCAGGCTGGTCTTGAACTCATAGAGATCTGCCATCCTCTGCCTCTTGAATGTTAGGGTTAAAGGTGTGCATAACCATGCCTGGTCACAAGCAGATTTTAAAGTGATAAAATGTCATTATAATTATGGAGTCAGCCTGGATTGCACTATGCCATATGCAGGAACTCCCTTTGTAGGGTTTGATGCTAGTACTGTGGCACAGCATGTTTATGATTTTTGTCATTTAAACATTTCCATAATGCTGATGCACTCATAATCATCCCAGGAATGCACAGCATGGATGTTTTTGTATCTGCTAATTGAAAAAGATTCAATAGAAGCAACTATTGACACCTGAGTTGAAGTGCCTTCTTTATCTTGTGTACCATGTGAATCCAGGGGCAGGCCTTTTTCAAGCCTGTGTTTTGAGACTTTTCCAGGCCTCTTGGCTCTCTGCCTCACAAATGTTGGCTTGACTCCCAACTGTTAGCTCTCCTGAAAATTCTTATTGCCTGTAAACCAGGAAAATGTGGTTACGGCAAGGGCAGTGTACAAAGATACTCTATTTTAGTGTTGGCTATTCAAAACAAATGTTTGGGAGCTTACATAATGACTAATCAGGAGTCTTTCATGGGATCATCTTTGAATGGAAACAAGCATTGTATTCCTGTATGTGTCAGTGAGCGTGTTCAAACATGCTAGATTTTGGATATTCTTCAAGATGAAAGCAAAGTGTGATGGAATGCCTGGAATTTGCTCCAAGTTTAGACTCTTGCCAGTTCATGTGTTGAGATTGTCCTGATCTTACCCCATAGGAAGTTTCTGGTCCTTTGCACTAGATGTACTGGCATTCCTGCGTTGCTAAGAGTTAATTGTACCCTTCTCAGTTATTTAGTTTTTATTAAGCTCTTAAAAATGCCTCAAAGGGGATTACCAGTCCCTTATGAATCATAACTTTTGAAGGGGTCAGCAGGGAGCATCCTCAGGGAATATCTGCATGGACTTCCCTGCTTACACAGGTTTGCTGGTTGCCTTTCTCTGTGTGTAAATGTGCCTGGGCCCCAGCTCCACTCATGACCAGGCCTACAGAAGTTAAAGATGAATGCACACACACCATTCATTTATCTTAAGCAGGGTCTCATGTAGCCCACACAGAACCCAAACTTAATATGAAGCTGATCACAAACTCCTGATCCTCCTGCCTCACCTCCCAAGCGTTGGAGTTTTAGGCATGTGTCACCAACGCACATTTCTTGCCTAATGACACTCAATAACTGATCAACAAAAGGCAAAAGTGGCATGAAGTTGAATTTATACGTGTTTTCTAAGGAAAATGTACATGGCATCAGGGTAATGGAGAAAGAGAATTCTTTTCGGCCAGATAATTCCCGGTATCTCCTAGACATTAAATAAGCATAGGAAATTTTATCAGAAAGGAATAGGCCAGCCAGGTGTAGTGGTGCATGCCTTTAATTGCCTCACTAGAGAGGCAGAGGCAAACTCTAAGTTTGAAGCCAGCCAGAGCTACATAGTGAGACCCTGTCTGTCTCAAAACAGAGAAACAAACAAAGAGGAAAACATAGGCCAAGGGACACACACACACACACACACACACACACACACACACACACACACACAGATACCAACCAAGTGCTTGCTACATGACAGTTACTTTTTGATACAGTGTATCTAATGACCTGTAGAAGCTGTGCAAAGCTGGCCATTCAATCCTACACTGACCTTTGAGAGAACAGAACCTGAAAGAGACGACTAGGTACAGGACTGTATTTGAACCTGATTCTTTCTGATACCCAAACTCATAATATTTTCACATCACCAGGGAAGTGAAATCAAACAAGTCGTTGTTGGAGGGTGTTTGTACATGGGAGGTAGCTAGCTAAAGAAGAGATATCTCTAGCCAGGCATGGCGGTGCATACCTGTAATCCTAGCACATTGGAGGTGAGGGTGGAGGCAGGAGAATCAGGAGTGCTGGATCATCTTTGGCTACATAACAAGATAGAGATACAGACGGCGTTACAGGAAACCATGTCTCAAAAAAGGAGTATGAAGAAATCGAGGTACCATTTACTGTCAGAGCGATCAGCCTTTAAAAACCAGGAAAGAGGGCTTCTCTGTTTTGATAGTCTGAACCCTTCTGGGCCTCTTGTAGAAAAGGGGAATCTTCAGGAAGCAAACATCCCCATGCCCTGGGAAATCATGAGTCATCTTTTTCCCCTAGGCACCTGTGACAGGTGGTTTAAGAGAAATCGTGCTGGCAGCCTGGGTGTGTGGG
>NW_023414061.1:0-1279 GCF_903995425.1 Onychomys torridus | reverse complement strand
ATGAAACACTTGGTCTGAATATCCTTCGAAAACGGAGTTAAACCCAGGATCTGGTGTCTTCTACAAGCAGAGTTCATTTCTGGTAAACAAGTTGAATTTTGGCTCAAATGATTTTACACAGTTCAAGAACCCAACGAGATTCTCACTATTAACTAAAGAGCATTTATGTAAGAGGAGCTGTGGTTTGTATCAGTTTCATAAGCAGAGTTGAACTACATATGGTCCGTATGAGTAGGAAACACAGTTCTATTTTTCTGGGCATGCTATGGTTCTTGCTGTATTGGAGATGCTGGAAAGAATTGCTTGCTTCTTGCGTGAAAACAGAGTGTGTTTCCATGGGATGAGAACCCGTGTCTGAATTTCCCTTCAGAAACGGAGTTAAACCACCAGGATCTGTGTCTTCCTGCAAGCAAGAGTTCATTTCTGGTAAACCAAGTGAATTTTGGGCTCAAATGATTTACACAGTTCCAAGACCGAACGCGATTCTCACTATTAACTAAAGAGCCTTTATGTAAGATGGAAGCTGTGGTTTGTATCCAGTTTCATAAGCAGATTTGAACTACATATGTCTGATATGAGTAGGAACACCGTACTTTTTTCAGTGCATGCTCATGGGTAACTTGCTGTATTGGAGACGCTGCGAAAGAAGAGCTTGCTTTCTTGCGTTTAAAACAGACGTGGTGTTTCCATGGATTAGAACACTGGTCTGAATTTCCCATTCAGAAACGGAGTAACAACCCCCAGGACTCTGTCCTTCCCTACAAGCAAGAGTTCATTTCTGGTAAACCCAGTGAATTTTGGGCTCAAATGATTTTACACAGTTCACGAACCCAACGCGATAATCACTATTAACTAAAGAGCATTTTGTAAGAGGAGCTGTGGTTTGTATCAGTTTCATTAAGCAGATTGAATACATATGGTCCGTATGAGTGGGAAATACAGTTCTATTTTTCTGGGCATGCTCATGGTTCTTGCTGTATTGGAGATGCCTGGAAAGAGATTGCTTGCTTCTTGCGTGAAAACAGAGTGTGTTCCATGGATGAGATCCCTGGTCTGAATTTCCCCTTCAGAAACGGAAGTTAAAACACAGGATCTCTGTCTTCCTACAAGCCAGAGTTTACTTCTGTTAACCAAGGAATTTTGGGCTCAAATGATTTTACACAGTTCAAGAACCCAACGAGATTCAATATTAACTAAAGAGCCTTTATGTAAGTGGAGTTGTCTGTGGTTTTCTATCGTTTCATAAGCAGATCTTTCGAACATACATAATCTCTTCTTT
>NW_023414060.1:0-41147 GCF_903995425.1 Onychomys torridus | reverse complement strand
ATTCCTCCCAGCTCCAAGGGATCTTATAATATTTGTACCTCCTCTTTTACAATTTCCTGAGGACTGAAGGGAGTGTTGAGATGCAGACATCTCTTTATGAATAAATGAAACAAGGTCTCTCATTCTCTACCATTGTTCAGTAGAGGGTAGCATTATTTGTTTCCATTTACTACAGATGGCAGCTTCTCTGACAAAGAGTGAACAACACATTATGATGGGTAAAACACAATGTCATTGGGAATCATTATATTGAAAGATTTTATTTTTTTAGAAAACAGTATCTGATTGTCCATGGGTCCATGGAATACTTACTCCCCAGGTACTTCGATATAAGGCTAATATATCAGAAATGTGTTCTTTCTCATGTAGTGGGCCTTAAATCCAATCAAATATTTTTGTTTACTTCCACAATATTGCTGCCACTATTGTACTACTGTATCATATGGGCAGATCCATGGTAGAACAAACAGTTTAGAACAGCACTTATGTTTCAATTTCTCACCAGGTAGCATGCTGAAAATCTTCCAGTAAAACTAGTACCATCACTAGTATTCAGCATGTGTGAAGGCTTCAGTTAGACTCAGGCTCAGAGAAGATACTTAATAAAATAAGTATTTTCAATGATAAATTGTAAAATTTTTATATCTTAATGGCACTGTGAGTGATGGCATTAATTAGTAGCTCTCCTACAAAGAGGTATTTTAGGAGCTGTAGGAATAGCTTAGTGGGTAAAGTGCTTGCCATAAATGATTAATTTCTGAGCTTGATCCCCAGCACTGAACTGTGCACAATGGTGTATGCTTTGTATTTAGAAGAATATTTTTCTATCGTCCCAGAACTTTGAAGAAAGACACATGGGGATTCTTGGGGCAGAGGCGACAGCAAGTGTAGATTAAAAAATGATATCAAGCTCAGAGAAAACAGTCTCAAATAAAAGATGAAAAAATACTGAGGGACATAGTTAATGTTGATGTCTGATTTTCATATATACATGCACACACACACACACACACACACAGAGAGAGAGAGAGAGAGAGAGAGAGAGAGAGAGAGAGAGAGAGAGAGAGAGAGAGAGAGATGTATATTGTGTTTACTTATCACTGAAAGATTCAGGACTCAGGATTTGGACTTGGGAAACCCTGGGCAATTTCATGGCCAAGTGCTATTTGCAAGAGAGATTCTTCATTTGTCACCTGGAACAGGAAGATAAAGTGTAATGCAATATTTTAACAAGGCAGTTACTTCTGCTTTTTGTGGGATTTAGCTTGACAGTTACATCTTGTCATTGTGAAATTCCAATCAGAAGAGCTTAGGTGGAGAATGGAAAGGGTAGATGATCACAGGCTAGTTACTCTAAAAAATAATATTAATTCATAACAAAGACTACCTAACTTACTCAGTTCATGAAGTAACTACTTAACAATGTATAATTTGGGTCTTTGAATACACATTTATACATCAAAATTTACATGTGTGTGGAAACATAGTTCAGTAGTAGACAATATTTCTTACTTTAGTGAAATTATGACTCTATCCTTAAGATTTGAGAAAGGGATTCATGCTGTTTTATATTTCTGTATAGAATTCATTTTATTTTCTGTATGTACTAAGTAGGATGTTTAATTGTGATGGAATTAAATCATAAAGCTGTTTTTCAAGACAGCTTTTTTTTTTCTGTGTAGTGTTGGAGCATGTCCTGGATGTCAATCTGTAGACCAGGCTCGCCTCAAACTCGCAGAGATATACCCTGCTCTGCCAACTCACTTCCAGCTAAAAGGCATGCTCCACCATGACCCAGGTGAAGCAGAATTTCTTAAAGGGTGAAGCATGTGTTAGGTTTTCAGTATATGTTCAAAGCTATAAAGGACTTAAACTTACATTAACTTTTCAAAATAGTATCTTCATTGAAAATTACCTTTTTATATATTTTATACCATATTTTTTCTCCATCAGTGAAAATTACTTCTAGAAAGCATTCTTTATTGTAGATGATATTTTTCATTGTTATAATTACTTTGGAATCTTAATCCTTGACTCTTCCAACACTAGGCAGGAATTTACAGGCATAAAAATTCAAGAATGTATCCTAGCCAATACTTACTGTTGAAATCCAAATATTACAACTGGGTACATTCTTTCCCTTTCATTACCCTTTAATTTTCCTAAAAGCCAATTTCAGTGTTGTGCATCTGTCTGATACAGAGTCCACAGGATGTACAACATAATCCCTTGCTGCAGAATTTCCTGGGTTTTACTGGAAGATGATGAATACACAGATACTGAAGTTCCTACCATTTTGCAACTTCCCACAGAGGCAAATAAAGATTCAACAACTGCTGTTTAAGTTTCTGTGATCTCAGAGCATGACCTTGGGTGCATTTTCCCTTCTGATTTCAGGTTTATTATTTCATTGTTTGAGTCAGGACTTTGCTATCATATGGATTTTACAACATCCACCTTTTCTTTTAAGGATATTATCTTAACATATGCCTTTGCAAAGTCATCCTAAAGAGTTTCCTTTTATAAGGAAATGAATAGCACAGCAGTACTTCTGTGGTTATTGAAGTCAACTCATTCGCCAATCAGCATTCTGCATTCAAAACAAAAATTTTACTGCTTTTTTCAGCAGGCATGAAAGTTTTTTCTTTTGCTTTTAGGTTTACCATACTATATCTTTTTACCAAAATATTTCTAAACAGATAACTTAGATAAAAGGTTTATAGGTGATATCTGATTAAGTGCCACATAATTAATCATCAAGTATCCTATTTAAAACATAAATATATCAATTTGTGTGTGCATGGTGTCTATATGTCTCATTTATTGAGTATTTGAGTGTTATTTTTTATTTTATTTAATACTCTTGTTAAAACTATCCATAGTAAACTATTCCATTGTCATAGGTAAAGAAAATTTAACATTGTCTTCTTATAGGGAAACTGAGGTTAAAATAGAGTACAGAAATAGTTTTTGGGGAATTTATAGCCAGAGAACCTGTGAACGATCAGTGGATGGAAAATTGTTAAGCATACAGTGAAAATCTGGCTTAGGAATGATCAGAATGATAACACATCATTTTTAAATGGTAATGAATCAGAAATATAGTCAGATGTGCAAGCTGATAGATTCTTGTACAAGGAGGATGAGTCTGGTTAAAATATAATTTTATATGAGAGTATACAGATATCCTGAAATAAGTTTACAATCCTGAGTGAAATCTGATCCAAGAAATTTAAAAAAAAAATCATCCATAGGATGCATAAGACCATCATGACTCCAGGCTTGTTGTCATTGGCCTCTGTCACTGTCCAGTGGGACAGAACCAAGATATATTCTATGGTCCTAGCAATCTGTGCATCTTGTTAAGCTGTGTGGTGAAAATATCATGGTTTTCCAAAAGATCTTCAGCTTCTTCTTGGACATGTTAACAAAAAGTTTTGGTTAGAATACCAAAGCCATTGTCATCACCAGACTCCTCTGTTACTTCTTGCTTTCTTTCTACTTTCTTCTTACCTGGGGCAGCAGTGCTGGTGCAATTACAAGTGCTGCAGCAAGGTCTCCACCCTTAATTTTCAGCTGGGGCTTGCAATGGAGACACTAGGCAGGGCTACTGCAAACAAGCCAAGGGAAGAAACGTTCAATTTTAACATCAGACACCTTAATAGGGATATTGATATTATCATCTGTGACCATCACCTTGTTTCTCACACTGTCACAGTGCAGGATTAGCACTCAATAGACAAAGAGTATAGTTTTGGCTGGTGGTACAGCATTACTTTCTGGAAAAAATAAAGACCTCATACCTAGGTAGCCTTAGTATCTTCTTAGAAGCACAGAGTACCTTGTTGTCATCAGAAGAAAAGGGCTAACATCAGATTTAGATTCCTTTCTTTGCACATGCTCTATGGCCTACAGTCTAGAGTCTTTCATTTCCTTTCACTACTGTCCAAGGACACTGTCAACTCAATCTTCTACTTTCTTTTGGGCTGCACATCATTATTCTCATCTCTTTCTTGTGTGCCAGTCTCGTTGTCTTAAATGTATTCTTCCTTCCTACTGATCTTGTCATGGACACGTTAGAGGCTGGTACTTGATATCCTGAATATTTACTGGAACTGATGTCAGGAGAAGGATCCTCAGACATGCCCCAGGCTCACTCACTTTAATTTCCTTTGTCTTCCCTGAAGTTGCTGTATCTGTGTCACAAAAACCCATGAGACCACAAAGGAGCCTATTTCTGATGCAAACACACAAGGGTCTTTGTAGTTTCAGAATCCAACCTGGAGTATCACCCTATGGTCTGATGCACCAGATGGAGAGTAATGTGGTAGCAGCTGCTATGAATTTATTGGGTTAAACTTTTGGCCCAGAGCTACAATCTGATCACAGGATATCTGGATATCCACAAGGGCCATTATCTGTGGATAGGATGTCTTGCAGTTTTCTGGATTTTGTTAAACTTTGCTGCCCTGTTTCTTAATGAGCTGCTTCTAGGGTATCTGTTCTAATTGTCATGGCACATACCTGAGGTTCTTCCTGGAGCTGAGCACAGTCCCTGATCATCAAGTGGTCTGACATGGTGGCCTTTCTCTAAGGTAGAGTCTGTAAAACAAGTCTAAACATTCAGGTTGCCTTCACATACTCATGCAATGAAACCTTCTTTCTTTCAGTTATTTTGTATTTTTTAATAAATAATTTTTCTTTATTATTATGTTTTAAATTTTATACATCAGCCATGGCTTCCCCTGTCAATCCCCCTCCTGCCCCCACCCCTGCCTTCCCCCAGCCCCTCCCCTCCATTCCCATGTCCTCCAGGATCAAGGAACCCCTGAGGATTCATTTAAACATGGTAGATTCAGTACAGGCAAGTCCTGTTACCTCCTTCCAGACTGAGAAAAGTGTCCATGCGTAAGACCAAGGTTTCAAACATGCATTAAGGACAGATCCTGGTCGCACAGACTGCATGCCTCCCAAACAGATCAAGCTATTCAATGGTCTCACTTATCCAGAGGGCCTGATCCAGCGGGCAGCTCCACAGCCTTTGGTTCATAATTCATGTGCTTCCATTCTTTTAGCTATTTGTCCCTGTGCTTTCTGCGATCTTGGATTCAAAAATTCACGTTCTTACAGACCCTCCTCTTTCTCAACAGTTCGACACCTGGAGCTCCACCGGGGGCCTTGCTGAGGATTTCTTTCAGTTATTAATGCTGGACTTTGTTCATCTTCTAGATTTCTTTATTAAAAATATTTGTGGATATTGATGTTGGTCCCAGAATACTTTCCTAAAGCCATCCTTTCCATCTGCTTTGAAAATGATATGTTCTATGGCCTCAGCAACATTCTGAGGTTTTTTTTTTTTAATTATTTTTTGCTGTTTTTTTTTTTTTTTTATTTTAGTTTTTTTTGACCAACAAACTCTTTGTTCATTAATTTGAATATGTCAAAATCTGTGGTGATTTCCCTCTTCCACAGAGTGATCTGCTTTTAGTTGGAGTGGGATGACAAGAAAGAGGAAGACAGGTACATGTACCAACCTTTTGATCATCATTTCTTCTTTTTTTCACCACTTGTTAGTTCTCAATTATCAGTTGATCACTCTTTCTACAAGTTAGAGTTTAGGGATGACATTTATTTGGTTTAAGCTTGTTTTCAAACTTCTTATTTTTGTTTTTATGCTTCTATATATCGAGGCAAATTACAGGAACACAATGTAATTTTCTTTCAGGTTGTAGCAAGCATCCTTTGCAATTTCTTTTCCTTGTGAGGTAAACCATGTTTTCTGAGTTTACTGGAAGACATTTCAATTCACCTGTGTATATCCTGGTTCAGCTTATTTGGAGGGGCTTCTTGTTCATCTCCTCTTTAGCTATTTAGGAAAGTGTTCATGCAATGTTGTTCCCAATCAACCAAAATGATGCTGTTTCACATTATGAAGTGTTCACCATTTGCTGGCTGTGTAATGTGAGATGCTACAGTTATTAAGATGCCTTTCTATACTGAAAAATAGCATGAAATCCCTGTTTCATTTTGTTACTATGAAAAGAACACAACAAAGTTCTTGTCCTGAGCCAATTGGTTATCAATGTCCTCCTCAAAAGAGTCCATTTAGGCATTAACTTAGGCCTCCCAAATGGTGGTAAAGGATGACTTCCCACAACAAAACAAACTATTCTTTCATTCCCAGCTTGTCAAGTTTCTCATAAATATTCCTGGAAAGAGATTATGAGCCCTTATTCTGCCCCACTTATATGCAGCCCCTTGAAAATCCCTTTTTACACATAGCCTTTCTGGTGGCCTTCACTCTTATCACCTCCATGCTCTTTCTTGGGATACAAATATAATCATGAATGATTTTTGTTAATGTTCCTTTAATCAATATAAAATGAACTTCTTTGGTGATTCTTATTAGGTGTGATTTCATGTTTTATCAAATTGTGAAACAGAAATGACTGCTTGTTTAATTGGTGCATTTAAGTGAAAAACTCTTATGGATTCAATCATTTTAAAGCAATGTGTGCATTTCTCATGATCTTCATTTTGTGATTGATGATACCTAACTATTGATCCATTCCAGTAGTGTGTGCTGTGTCATACTATTGGGAATTAAAGACCATTAATCATCATCATCATCATTAATGAAAATACATATTGATTCTTGTTCTTTTGGCCTAGTCATATTTAGGTGATTTCTGTTCTACTTTATTAAAAAGTTATTTATTCAATGAGTGTTTAAGTGTGAATTCATACATTGCATACAATGTGTCAGGAGCAACCATCATACAGTGGGACCTCTGCAACCTCATTTTTAGTAAGTTTCTTTGTTGTTTTATCTACCACAGCATATACTAATATGTTCCTAGAAAATTTTCTGATCATTGCATTTTAAATTTGCTCATGTTTTTCTCTTTGGCTACTTTTTGAATACAGTGTTGGCTCTGTATAGTCAGTATTTAAATTGCAATAAATTGAAGGGAGCATACACACACAACACCCCACATTCCACATATTTTTCCATTTATATTACTAAATATATCCTGTATCTGGATTATGTACACAACATGATTTGCAATCTTACCATTTATGTCTTCTTGCATGCTATGTGTAGAAATAACTTTTATTTAACTTCAATACACAGATATTCCTTATTTTTACATAAGAAAATAAATAGCTTTAACCTGTTTATTCTGCAAACTAAGGAAAATTAAAATATTGGAAATGAACATTACCACATATAGGCAATGGACAAATGACTAAAATGATAAATTTCTCTCTTGAGATAGATAACACAAATACAATAAGAATGGGGTTTTTATAAGGAAATATTAATATCAAATATTCGTAAGGAACAATAATTTTAAGGTTCACTTGCATGCCACCAACATTTAAAAGTCATTAAATGTTATTCAGTGTAAGTGATTATGGATACAAAAACAAGAAGCTAAAACATGTAAATTAGAGATGTAAAAGACAAAGAAAGGATTAGTAATTGGATAAAAACAAGAGGATGTAAAGAAGACTAAACAAGATGGCAATTCACAAGGAAAATATATGGATTGTCTTCATGACAATAGATGAAAATATTATACTTTTGTTTATGGGTGTTGTTTTCTGTAACTAAATATGCCCATGGGGGAAAAAAAGAAAAAGAAAGAAAAACTAGTGAACTAGCAAGTTTTGATTTTGGAGATTAAAAAATTTGGAGAAAAGGAAAGGAAGTTTTGTGGTTCACCATAGTGTGAGGAACTCTTGAAGGGCTGCAGGATTAGGAAGGCTGAGAACCAGTATCTTAAAGACACATGTCATACCACCAGGGCTAATTGTGTCTTGGGTTAGTCAGTGATTCCCTTGCTCACATCGCCATCTACTGTGCAAAAAATGAAGGTGCCTAAGGACAGGTCATTTGAAAGTTCTAAAAAGAAAGCTGGTGGTTGGAGAATTACTATATTTAGTTCAGCTGAACTCTTATTTCAATATTGAAATGTAACAATAACTACCAAAGTAGAGGGGTATTTAATGCTTCTTTGTAATGAAATAAAGAATTCTTGCCCATGGCATGTTTTCTTGTCACTTCCTTGTGCATACTATTATTTCAGAGTTTAAAAGTTCATACTATAAGTCTGTTTGATATTTTATTTACAAACATGCAGGAACAAGAATATATTGGAATGTGCACAAACATTTTTTTCATATTTGGCACTTAAATCTATTCAGTTGACCTTGTGTTGTGATATTTAATCTTGATTTACTATATGTGGTATATTTCCATAAATATTTTTAGATACAGTTGATACTATGGTTCACAAACCTAGAAGAATTCCTTAAGTTAAATCTCTCATGCTCATTAGCAGTGTGATAAATTTGGTAGAGTGGTGTATGTATTTGATGTAGTCTCCAGGTGGTGTTCTGTGCCATGACACCCTGTTGAAATCAGTTTCACTGAAAGTCTATAGCAAAGGGAAGCATCATTCTTTTCAATGTGAGTGGTAGACTTGCTGGGAATGCAGAGTTCCTCTGCCTGGAGGCTAGGACTTAATGACCAACTGAAAGTTCACTCTTTTGTTCTCTATTGTGACTGCTTGATGTGAAAAAGTGTGGTGATTCTCTCCCTCTTTTCTTTTGTCTGTGTTTAAGCCTATTTAATCCAGCTGTTGGAAAGTTTAACACATGTCTAATGCACGGCCAATTCTTTCAACATGCAGCCCACAGTTAAAATGTTTACTAGTTTCTCTTTTGATTCTTGCTCCTTAAATTTTTCCTAATTTTAAATTCATTAGTTTTTTTTTTCTCCTAGAAATTAGATAGTATTTTATGTATAAAGTATATTTAATTTATGTAGAATTATTAACATACAGAAATGAAGTTCTATTCTTCCTCTTCATTATTATACATTTTGGAATCTTCATATTATATTAATCTGAAATCTTTAAGAATAGTTGTGATGTCACTGATATATTTTGAAGGTGGTGTATTGCATTTGTCCATTATTGTTCTTTTGGTTTTTTAATGATTATCTTTTAATTTCCAACTATCCAGGATAGTAATTTTAACATGAGGTTTGTTGTTACAACGTAAAACATTCTTCATGTTGTTGAGCATCTATTATAAAATACCATTTAAAAATTATTCAAGTATCAACAAACTTTCTCTTCTTTGTTTTAAACCAAGTACAGGTGCACTTCCTGTCCTCAATACAATGTATCACTTGGTAATTTCTCCCTAATTGGCCTTTTTACTTAGACACTTCCCTTTCATTTTAAGTTTTGAATATTTTATTTTCTTAATAAAATTTGAACCAAGCATTATAATTCAGAGTTCAATACTTTGTTTCTGTGCCAAATAGTCACTTAGTTAATAATTGAAATCTTGTGGGACATGGATCTTTATTTGTGAGGAAAGGAAAACAATGATAGAACATATGGTAATTGAGTAGACTTAGGGGACTCTCCCACTAAAGGGCTGTTGATCAAGGGAGTCTTTGAAGAAGAAAATTAATACAGAATCCTCTACAACTTCCTCATAGTAAAATCATGGTAGAATATCCACAAAGTAATGATTATAGTCATATAGCTGATAAAGACTTTATTTTACCTCAGTTTTATACTTTAGGATGGAAAAGTTAGGACATTTGAGACAGTAAGAGAAAGGACAGAAATTCACATGCAAATAGGTGCTACCCTTATATTTGAACTATCTTTTTTTTCTATTAATTTTTACAATTTTGTTACATTAACTATCTTATCTCCTCAATATAACCGTATGGTTATGGTTATATAAAAAAGAGAAAAGAATTTGTAATGGAAACTCTCCCTTGTTGTCTCTTCCTTGTCCTGTCATTAAGAAGTCAATGCATCAACTACAATAGATTTCTGCTGTTTCATTTCACATGCATAATTATATGATCATTTTCATATCTGAACATAATTATTACCAGGAGCTCTATAACAATGAATATTTTTGCAAAACAAGTAAAGTGTGGAACTCCACCCTGAAAAAGGAAATGGGCATAGTGTCCCTGTGTAAGCCCAAGGTTCCAAACAGCCAGCTCATGCACTAAGGACAGGTTGGGTTTCCACTGCCTGGGTGCCTCCAAAGAGTTCAAGCTATTCAATTGTCTCACTTATCCACAGGGCATGATCCAGTTGGGGGCTCCAAAGCTTTTGGTTCATAATGCACAGAAGGGTTTTTATGTTATTTAAAAAAGTCATGTATTGATATAGAAAAAAATTGTCTGATCACAAAGATATCATCAACTTGATAAACATATATTCTGGCTGTGTTATTATACTTCAAAAGTGTTACTTACTGTTTTACTTAACACTGGGCGTGTGTGTAAGATTTAAATACTTAACCAGAGAAATAACAAGGTGGAATTATTTATTCTTTGAATACTAATGATCCTAATATTACTTACTTGGGATACAATTTTAAGTTACATTTATTTATTATTTATTACATTTCATTATTAATTTGATATTCTTTTTGGGTGTTATCCTTTTCATAACATAGATATGGACATTAGGAAAAAAAACTTGATGGACTTTTTTAAAAAATCTCTGTAAATTCTGGAAATTACACTGTGTTCAATTGAAGAAATGTGCTTCAGTGATTAGAAGCAAGCCCCTTGATTTCCTGAACCATCTTATTAAGCCAGTTTGAGAATTTTTAAATGTTATCTTCTTAATGATTGTGTGTGTTTGTGTGTGTGTGTGTGTGTGTGTGTGTGTGTGTGTGTGTAATGTGGGTGTATGTGATTGTGTATTTTCTAGTCAGGTTTTTAGGCCACTTATTCGGCATCTACTTAGGCACTTATTATTATTTCTTTTTATAATATTTTTAATTTTAATTTAACTTATACAAATATATCAAGTATACATATGTACTAGATAATGAAAATAATAATTTTTAGATGCTAGTATAAAACAAGGTATAGTGGAAATTTTGGCCAAGAATTTGTTTGATATCACTGAATTGAAACTTACCAAAAGTTTGCACAGGAAGCTAAACAGAATTTGCTCATTCTACTTTAACTACAATAGGGTGGTCACCATAACTTTAAAAAATGAGAGACAAGGAGGAGAAACTTAATCTTCACTCACGAAAGAAGAAGATTAATTGACTGTCAAGTCTTGGGTTATTACTAAGTGTGATGCTAATGATAGCTATTCATTAGGGACTGTGTTAAGTGTTATTCTGTGGAAGACAAACTTGAGAGAGTAAATTGATCTTTGTTAATACTTCCAATGTGTCCATAGTAAATAAGTATTTTTTCTGATTTTCATGATTAGTTAGGTTCTGTTAATTGGCTTATTTAGAACAAGTGGCTGTGTTTGGATCTTTGGGACATAGGATACAACCAACCACAATACAACCAAAAATTAACTCTACAAATATTATGAGAATTTTAAAAGAATAAAAGGCCATGCTTTTGGTGTGAGTGCCCACAGAAAGTTTTTTTTTATAGATTGAGATGAAAGAAGAAAGTTTGTAGCAGCTGCTAGAGTCACTTCTTCCATGAAAATTTTCCTATCATTACAGTTCAGCTGCTTTTTAATTTATACTAGATGAAACATGGAAACAATTATTTGCATTTTGTTTTAAAACATCAAGAAAGTCTGACTATTGATAAGTATACATCTTTTTATATATTTTATAATTTAATTTAATTTTACATATCAGCCATGGGTTCCCTGTCCTCCTCCCTCCCACCCCTACCCATGCCTTCCCCCCATCCCACCCCCATTCCTATCTCTTCCAGGGCAAAGACTTTCCTGGGAATTCAGCTCAACCTGGTAGATTCAACCCAGGCAGGTCCAGTTCCCTCCTACCAGACTGTGCAATGTGTCCCTGCTTAAGTCTCAGCTTCTAAACAGCCAGCTCATGCACTAAGGACAGGTGTGGGTCTCACTGCCTGGGTACCTCCTAAACAGTTCAAGCTAATCAACTGTCTCACTTATCCAGAAGGCCTGATCCAGTAGGGGGCTCCTCAGCTTTTGGTTCCTAGTATGCATCCTCATACAGTAAAAACACTGTTTTACAGTACACAGAAGTTATAGAGATTGAAGGCCAGTACCCAGTCTCTAGCAATACCTCTAGATATTTTTTTTCTAAAGCTCATACAACTTCATGGAAGAGGAATCATACAAATTGTTAGAGTGAGAGTATCAGGACACTTCCTGCAAGATTTCATAATTTCTACACATAACATGGAAGGTGCATCTATTAAATCTCAGCAGTATATTTGCTTAAATAAGACCAGTGCTTTGATGCACCAGTAGACATCGCAACACAGAAGGGAAAAATTCCACAAGGTCTAAAGCATATATTAAAATCTATGGGTTATCTATCACCGCTAAGAGAAAATGAATGAGTTTCTACAAGGGATAAGCCTCCGGATATAATAAACACAAGTACATAGGACCAACATGGACTCTTTTATATGTGAATGAGTGTTACCTGTGAGTTATAGTTTGTGTTTTGTGTAACAATACTAATTATTGAAGAAGGAGTCCATGGATTCTAGGAGGAGAAATAAGGGACCTAACTGATGGTATGACTCAAATGGACTTAATAGATATCTATAAAACATTCTAGCCTAAAAAAAAAAAAAAAAAAAGAATATACCTTCTTCTCAGCACACCCAAGGAACATTCTGTAAATCAACATACTCAGTCCCAAATCAAATCTCAATAGATAACAAAAAATGGAATAAGCTCCTGTATTCTGTTGGACCACCATGGCTTAAAGTTAAATTTCAACATCAAAAATCAGAGAAAGCCTAAAATCTCTTGAAAACTGAATAATGCTCGACTGAAACACCTATGGGTCAAGGGAGCGATAGAGAAAAGAATAAAGAATACCGAGATTTTGATGAAAATGACTGTACTACATCCTCAAACTTATGGAACACCATGAAAGCAGTGCTAAGAAGAAAATTCATCGCACTTAATGCCCACATAAAGAAGTTGAAGAAATCTCATACTAGTGACTTAACAGCACACTTAAAATTTCTAAACAAGAAGAATCAAAGTCACCCAAGAGGAATAACTGCCAGGAAATAATCAAATTGAGGACTGAAATCAATAAAGTAGAAACAAAGAGTCAATGAAACAAAGATTTGGCTCTCTGAGAAAATCAAGAAGACAAGCCCTTATCCAGACTTACCAAAAGGCAGAGGGAGAGTGAATCCAAATTAACAATATCAAAAATGAAAAGTGAGATATAACAACTGATAATGAGAAAATCATTAGGTCATCCTTCAAAACATTGTACTCCACAAAATTGGAAAATCCAAAAGAAATGGACAATTTTCTGGACAGGTACTACATACCTAAGTTAAATTAAGACCAGATAAACAACTTAAATTGACCAATAACCACTGAAAAAAAGCCTAGGACCAGATTGTTTCAATGTAGAATTCTTCCAGATTTTCAAAAAAGAGGTAATACCACTACTCTTCAAATTGTTCCACAGAAGAGAAACAGAAAGAATGTTACCAAACTCCTTATATAGGGTACAGTTACTCTGATTCCCAAGCCACACAAAGATACAACAAATAAAGAGAATTAGACACCAATCTCCCTCATGAACATTACTGCAAAAAATATATACTCAATAAAATATTGGCAAATTGACTCTGAGAACAAATCAAAGATGTCACCCATGATCAACTATGCTTCATCAAAGAAATACAAGGATGGTTCAACAAACAAAAGTCTGTCAATGTAATATACCATATATACAAACTGAAAGAAAAGAACCACATGATCATTTCATTAGATGCTTAAAAGGCCTTTGACAAAATCCAAGATAAAGGTCTTGGAGAGATCAGGAATACATCTGACATACCTAAATATAGTAAAGACAATTTACAGCAAGCCAACAGGAAACTTCATATTAAATGGAGAGAAACTCAAAGCGATTCCACCAAAATCAGGAAGAAGACAAGTCTGTCCACTCTCCAAATATTTCTTTAAGAGATTATTTGAAGTTATTGCTACAGCAGTATCACAACAAAAGGAGATCAAAAGCATACAAATTTGAATGAAGAAGTTAAATTTTCACTATTTGCAGGTGATATGACAGTGTACATATTTGACCCCAAAAATTCTACCAGGGAACTTCTAGATCTAATAAACACCTTCAGCAATGTGGCAGGATACAAGGGTAACTAAAAAATAACTGGTGGCCTTCTACATACAAATGATAAACAGGTTGAGAAAGAAATCAGAGAAACATCATCATTTACAATGGCCACAAATAATATAAATTACTTGTGGTAACTCTAATTAAGGATGTGAAAGACCTGTATGATGAGAACTTTAAGTCTCTGAAGAAAGAAATTGAAGATCTCAGAAAATGGAAATTTCTCTCATGCTCAAGGATAGGAAGGATAAACATAGTAAAAATGACAATCTTATGAAAATCAATGTACAAATTCAAAGCAATCCCCATCAAAATCCCAACACAATTCTTCACAGTCCTGGAAAGAGCAATACTCACCTTCACTTGCAAAAAAACATAAAACTGAGGACAGCTAAAATAATCCTGTACAAAAGGCCACCTATATAGGCATCACCATACTCAACATCAAGCTCTACTGTAGTGCTATAATAATGAAAATAGTTTGGTACTGGAATCAAACAGACATGTGGAACAATGGAATGTAATTGAAGACCCTGACATTAACCCACACACCTATGAACACCTGATATTTGACAAAGAAGCCAAAACTCTACAATGCAATAAAGAACGCTTCTTAAACAAATAGTGCTGACTTAGCTAGATATTATGATGTACAAGATTGCCAATAGATCCATACCTATCACCATGCACAACACTCAAGTGCAAGTGGATCAAAGACTTCAATATAAAACTAGTTACACTGAACCTGATAGAAAAGAAGGTAGGAAGTAGTCTTGAATGCATTGGCACAGGAGAACACTTCCAAAATATAATATCAATAACACAGACACTGAGAACAACAATTAAAAAATGGGACCTTCTGAAACTGAGAAGCTTCTGTAAGGCAAAAGACACAGTAATAAGACAAAGTGACTGAATGCAGAATGGGAAATGATTTCACCAACCCCATTCATGACAGAAGGTTGATATCCAAATATAGGAAGAACACAAGAAGTAGACATCAAAATAACAAACCAACCAATTAAAAATGGTCCATAGAGATAAACAGAAATTCTGAAAGGAAGAATTTCAAATGAGATACCATCTTACACGTGTTAGAATTGGAAAGATCAAATGCACCACAGAGAGTTTATGTTGAGGATGTGGAGCAAGGAGAACAATCCTCCACTGTGGGTAGGTTTGCAAACTGGTACAGCCATTTGGAAATAAGTATGGCAGTTTCTCTGAAAATTGGGAATCAATCTACCCGAATACCCAGCTATACCACTCTTGAGAATATCCCCAAGTAATGCTAATTCATATCACAAGAAGACATGCTTAACTATGTTCACAACAGCAGTATTCATAACAGCCAGAACCTGAAAACCAACTAGATGATGACCCTCTCATGAAGAATGGATTAAGAAACTGTGGTACATAGGCAGAACTGAGTACTACTCAGCAGAGAAAAACAATGACATCATGATTTTGCAGGCAAATGAATGGAAATCAAAAATATCATCCTGAGTGTGGTAACTAAGACTCAGAAGGAAAAATATGGTATGTATCCACTCAGAAGTCAATAATAGATATAGTGCAAAGGGTATGCAGGCAACAACCAACATCTCCAGAAAAGCTAACTGACAGGGAAGACCAAAAAGGGTTTTCTTTCTAAGGTTCAATTTGTTTTCGGCATTACTATGTAGAATCTATAACTGTTAGAGGATTAAATCACATAGAAGTATTTATTAAAGTTGAGGTATGTGCTAACTTTGTTTTATTTGTAAAGAAAATATAAAGGTATTGGAGCAATCAGGAATACAGAGAACATAACTCAACATAATAAAGGCAATCTACACCAAGCCAACAGCAAACATCAAATTAAATGGAGAGAAACTCAAAGCAATAACACTAAAAGCAGGAACAATTTAAGGCTGCCCCTCTCTCCATAGTTATTCAATATAGTAATTGAATTTCTATCCAGAGCAATAAAAAAACAAGGAAATTAACGGGATACAAATTGGAAAGGAAGAAGTCAAGATTTCCCTATTTGCAGATGACATGAGAGTATATATGAGTGACCTCAAAAATTCAACCAAGGAACTGATACAGCTTTTAAAAACCTTCAGCAACACAGCAGGATACAAGATCAACTCACAAAAATCAGTAGCCCTCCTATATACAATAGACAATAAGGCTGAAAAGGAAATCAGAAATACATCACCTTTTACAATAGCCACAAATGATATAAAATACCTTGGGGTTACTCTAAGCATGTGAAGGACCTATATGACAAGAACTTTAAGTCCCTGAAAAAATAAATTGAGGATTTCAGAAAATGGAAACATCTCCCATGCTCATGGATAGGCAGCAATAACATAGTAAAAATGGCGATCTTACCAAAAGCAATCTACACATTCAATGCAATCCCCATCAAATTACCAAAACAATTCTTCACAGACCTGGAAAGGAAATTAATCAACTTCATATGGAAAAACAAAAAATCTAGGATAGCCAAATAATCCTGTACAATAAAACAACAACTGGAGGCATCAGGATCCCTGACCTCAAGCTCTACTATAGAGCTACCATAATAAAAACAGCTTGATACTGGCATAAATACTGATGTGTGAACCAAGGGAATCTAATTGAAGACCCTGACATTAGCCCTCATACCTAAGAACATATAATTTTTGACAAAGAAGCTAAAAATGTACAATGGAAATAAGAAAGCATCTTCGGCAAATGGTGCTGGCATAACTGGATGTCAACATGTATAATGCTGCAAATAGATCCATATCTGTCACCATGCACAAAACTTAAGTCCAAGTGGATCAAATAACTCAACATAAATCCAGTTATTCTGAACCTGATAGAAGAGAAAGTAGGAAGTAGTCTTAAACGTATTGGAACTGGAGAGGACTTTCTAAATATAACACCAGTAGCACAGACACTGAGAGAAAGAATCAATCAATGGGATCTGTTGAAACTGAGAATATTTGTAGAGCAAAGGACATGGTCAACAACACAAAGCCACAGCCTACAGAATGAGAAAAGGTCTTTACCAACCCCACATCTGACAGAGGGCTAATATCCAGAATATATAAAGAACTCAAGAAATTAGACATCAAAATGCCCAATAGTCCAATTAAGAAATGGGCTATAGAATTAAAGAGAAAATTCTCAACAGAGGAAGGTCAAATGGCTGGAAGACATTTAAGGAATTGCTCAACAGCCTTAATTATCCCAGAAATGGAAATCAAAACGACTCTGAGATACCACCTTACACTGGTCAGAATGGCTAGGATCAAAAACACAGAAGACAGCTTATGCTGGAGAGGATGTGGAACAAGGCGAATACTCCTCCACTGCTGGTGGGAATGCAAGCTTGTACAGCCACTCTGGAAATCAATATGGCCTTCCTTAAAAAACTGGGAATCTGGCCTGGGGTTATAGCCAGCCAGAGAAGCAACTGCCCCTGGGTCCCACCGCTGGACACAGGCCATCCTGGGAGGACCTGACCAACTTTGCACCTGTTTCCAGCCAATCAACGGGCCCTGCAAGAAGGCTCCCCTTTTCAAAGACTTCAGGCAGACATAGCAGTCTCCACACCATGCCCCCACACCCATTTGCCCGAGACTCCAGCCACTTTCTGATACTCAGTGCCCAAGCCCCAGCTCCAGTCCACCCCAGAACTCCCATCTGACCAGAGACTGCAGACAGACCCTGCAGTCTCCACACCATGCCCCCACACCCATATGCCAGAGACTCCAGGAATTTCCTGAGAATCAGAGACCAGCCCACAGCTTCCATCCTGCCCTGGAACTTCCATCTGGACCAGAGACCAGAGGAACTCACATCTGGACAAAATAAGGAAACCCCAGGGACTTCCTGAGACTCAGAGTCCACCCCCCCAGCTCCTATCTGGCCAGCACTCTCATCTGGACCAGCACTCCCATCTGGACCAGAGCTTCCATCTGGACCAGAGAGAGGCTCCCTAAATCGGTCAGCTCTCTATGGACCAAGTACACAGTGAATACCAAGAACAAACCCAGGAGGAGATGGGCAGACATCAAGGCAGAAGTATATACAAAAACAAAAAAAGAGCAATACAGCATCACCAGAATCTACCCCTTCTCCAACAGCTAGACATGAACATCATGGAATGGAAGAAAAAGAAGAAAATAACCTTATAAGTAACATCATGAAGACGCTAGAGCCTTATATAGAAGAAATCAAAAATAAAGTAGAGGAACAGACAAACAAAAAATGGGAAGAACAGTATAAAAAACTAGATGAAAGGACAATTAAAGCAGAACAAAACAATAAGTCCCTGAAAGAAAATCATGAAAAAGCAACAAAAGAGATGAGGGAAACAGTCCAAGACCTGAAGAGGGAAATAGAAAAAATGAAGAAGACACTAGCAGAAGGAATACTGGAAATAGAAAATCTGAGTAAACAAACAGGAATTTCAGATGCAAGTATAACCAACAGAATGTAAGAGATGGAAGAGAGGATCTATGGTGTTGAAGATACGGTAGAAGAAATAGATTTGGGACACCATGAAAAGACCAAACCTATAAATAATAGGGACATAGGAAGGAGAAAAATACCAACTCAAAGGCACAGAAAATATATTTAACAATATCATAGAAAACTTACCCAACTTAAAGAAGGAAATGCCTATGGAGATACAAGAAGCCTATAGAACAACAAACAGATTAGACCCATAAAAAATGTCCCCTCGCCATATAATACATAAACAACTAAATGTACATAATAAAGAAAGAATATTAAGGGCAGCAAAGGAAAAAGGCCAAGTGACTTATAAAGGCAAACCCATCAGAATAACACCTGATTTCTCAATGGAGACATCGAAAGCCAGAAGGACCTGGACAGATATAATGGAGACACTAAGAGTCCATGGATGCCAGCCTAGACTAATATACCCAACAAAACTTTCAATCATCATAGATGAAGTGAACAAGCCCTTCCAAGAAAAAAAAAAAAGATTTAAACAATACTTATCCACAAACCCAGCCCTACAGCAAGCACTAGAAGGAAAATTCCAAACTATGGAAGTCAGATACACCCATGAAAACACAGGCAATAGATAACACCACAGCAGTAACCCCAAAGAAGAGAAGGACACACACACTACTACCAAAAAATAAAAATAACAACAGGAATGAACAATCACTGGTCATTAATATCCCGTAATATCATTGGACATAATTCACCTATGAAAAGACACAGACTAACAGAATGGATATTTAAACAGGACCCATCTTTCTGCTGCATACAAGAAACACACCTAAAATTCAAAGAGAGACACATCCGAAGAATAAAAGGCTGGGAAAAGACTTTCCAATAATATGGTCTTAAGAAGCAAGCTGGTGTAGCCATCCTAATATCCAGCAAAATAGGCGTCAAAATAAAATTAATCAAAAGAGATGATGAAGGACATTACATACTCATCGCAGGAAAGATCCACCAAGATGAAGTCTCAATTCTGAACATTTATGCCCCAAACACAAGGGCACCCACATTTGTAAAAGAAACATTACTGAAGCTTAAATCACAAATAAATCCCTACACATTAATAGTGGGAGAATTCAACACCCCACTTTCACCTCTGGACAGATTGGCCAAATTGAAGCTCAACAGAGACATAATGGACTTAACTGATTTTATGGCTCAAATGGACTCAATCAATATCTACAGAACATTCCACCCAAACAAAAAAGAATATACCTTCTTCTCAGCACCCCATGGAACCTTATCTAAAATAGACCACATATTTGGCCATAAAGCAACTCTCAACAGACACAAAAGAATTTTAATAACCTCCTGTGTTCTATTGGACCACCATGGTTTAAAGTTAGATTTCAACAACAGAAAAAAACTACAGAAATCCTACAATCTCAAGGAAACTGGATGATGCTCAACTGAATCACCAATTTGTTAAGGAAGAAATAAAGAAAGAAATTAAAGACTTCCTAGACATCAATGAAAATGAATATACCACATACCCAAACTTATGGGACACTATGAAAACAGTGCTAAGAGGGAAATTCATAGCACTAAATGCCCATATAAAGAAAATGGAGAAATCTCATGCTAGTGACTTGACAGCACACTTGAAATCCCTGGAACAGGAAGAAGCAAAGTCTCCCAGGAGGAACAGATGCCAGGAAATTATCAAATTGAGAGCTGAAATTAATAAAATAGAAATAAAGAAACAAATACAGAGGATTAATGAAACAAAGACTTGGTTCTTTGAGAAGATCAACAAGATAGACAAGCCCTTATCAAAACTAACCAAAAGACAGAGAGAGAGAATCTAAATTAACAAATTCAGAAATGAAATCTAGGCCATAACAAAAGACAATGAGGAAATCCAGAGAATCATCAGGTCATACTTCAAAAATGTCTACTCCACAAAACTGGAAAATCTAAAGGAAATGGATAATTTTCTGGATAGGTACCACATACCTAAGTTAAACCAAGACCAGACAAACCATTTAAATAGTCCAATATCTCCGAAAGAAATAGAATCAGTCATTAAAAGTCTCCCAACCAAAAAAAGCCCAGGACCAGATTGGTTTCAGGGCAGAATTCAACCAGATCTTCAAAGAAGACTTTAATACCAATACTCTTTAAATTGTTTCACACAATAGAAGCAGAAGGAATATTATCAAACTGTTCTATGAGGCTAAATTCTGATTATAACCAAACTAAGATGCACAAGAAATAGAACTAAGCCATCTCCCCATGAACATAGATGCAAAAATACTCAATAAACCTGGTGAAGAGATTCCAAGAACACACAAAAAAAACCACAACAAGTAGCTTCTTCAGGACAGGGTGGTTCAACTATGAAAGTCATCAATGTAACACCATTAAACTTCAAAGAAAAAACCACATATCTTCACTAGATGCAGAAGGCATTGACAAAATCCAACACCCCTTTATGATAACGGTCTTGGAGAGATCAGGAATACATGGAACATACCTAAACATAATAAAGGCAATCTATAACAGCCAACATCAAATTAAATGGAGAGAAACTCAGAGCAATACCACTAAAATCAGGAACAAGGCAAGGCTGTCCCCTCTCCTCATACTTATTCAATATAGTACTTGAAGTTCTAGTCAGAGCTATAAGACAACATAAAGAGATTAACCCGCACACATATGAATATATAATTTTTGACAAAGAAGCCAAAATGTACAATTAGATATCAAAATGCCCAACAGACCAATTAAGAAATGGGCTGTACAACTAAACAGAGAATTCTCCACAGAGGAAGTTCAAATGGCTAAAAGACATTTACGAAATTGCTCAACATCCCTAATTATCCAGGAAATACAAATCAAAACAGCTCTTAGATACCACCTTATACCTGTCAGAATGGCTAAGATCAAAAACACAGAAGACAGTTTATGCTGGAGAGGATGTGGAACAAGGGGAACACTCCTCCACTGCTGGTGGGAATGTAAGCTTGTAAAGCCACTTTGGAAATTAATATGGCACTTCCTTAGGAAATTGGTAATCCATCTCCCCCAAGACCCAGCTGTAGCACTCTTGGTTATATACCCAAGGAATGATCAATCATACTACAAGGGCATTTGGTCAGCTATGATCATATCAGAATTGTTTGTAATAGCCAAAGCCTGGCAACAACTTAGATGCCCTTCAACTGAAGAATGGATACAGAAAATATGGTACATATACACAATGGAGTACTACTCAGCAGAGAAAAACAATGACATCATGATGTTTGCAGGCAAATGGATGGATCTAGAAAAAATCATCCTGGGTGAGGTAACCCAGACTCAGAAGGACAAATATGGTATGTCCTCACTCATAGGAGGAAACTAGATGTAAAACAAAGATGACTAGACTGCTACACAACTCCAGGGAGGCTACCTAGCAAACGGGACACTAGGAAAGACCCAGGGATCACCCAATGACAGAGAAATGGATGAGATCTACATGAACAACCTGGATGACAGTGGGATTAATGAAGGGCAAGATTTGAGGGAAAGAAAGCTCAGGGGAGCAGGCGATCCAAGCTGGATTTTGAACAGAAGGGAGAACAAGGAATAACAGACCATGATAAATGAAGACCACATTAGAACAGGAATAGCCAGAGTGCTGGAGTGGTCCCCAGAAATCCACAATGATATATCCTCTGTATACTGATGGCAGTGGTTGAGAGAAAGCCTGATCTGACCTAATCAGGTGATCAGATGACTAAACACCCTAACAGTCGTCTTGGAACTCTCATCCAATAACTGATGGAAGTAGATGCAGGGATCCTCAGCCAGGCCCCAGGTGGAGCTCCATGTATCCAACTGTCGAGAAAGAGGAGGGACTGCACGAGCATGAATTGCTGAATCCAAAATTGCAAAAAGCACAGGGACAAAAGGCAATAGAAAGGAATCACATGAATTATGAACCAAAGGCTGTGGAGCCCCAAGCTGGAACAGGCCCTCTGGATAAGTGAATAGCTTGAACTGTTTGGGAGGCACCCAGTCTGTGGGACCAGGATCTGTCCTTAGTGCATGAGCTGGATGTTTGGAACCTTGGGCTTACACAGGGACACTTTGCTCAGCCTGGAAGGAGGTGACTGGACCTTCCTGTATTGAATCCAACATGTTTAAGTGAATCCCCAGGGGAGTCTTGTCCCTGGAAGACATGGGGATGGAAGGGAGGGCCTGGCGGGGGAAGTGGGGGCGGGGACGGAATGGGAACCCATGGCTGATGTGTGAAATTACAACACAAATATAATAAATACCAAAAAAAAACCCCATATTCATAGAATATTCTGAGACACTTTTAGAAAAACAGAATTCGTGAAAAATGCTTCCTAGTCAGTACCATATGTAGAAAACCCACATTAAAGTTGCCTATTTCCTTTACTTTTCAATACAGTCCCTATGTACTAAAAGCTTAGTGTCCTCCAGCCACCTGTCCTAAAGAACCGCTATAGGAAGTGAGTCAGAATCTTGTGCAGTGGACTTGACCAGGCTGCAGAGGAAAGTTGAAGAAAGATGGGAACCAAAGTTTCTCTTTCCTTGTGATTTCCTCCCCTAGCAGTAAATACAGTCGTACTTCCAGGTTGCCGATGGCTAACCTTCAGTGAGGAATTTTATTGTTTAAATTTTAAGTTTTTCAATATTTCTCTATATTTGCAATTGTCATTCCCCGTTTCCCCTAGCAGCAAACACAGTCTTATTCCAGGTTGCAGGAGAGTATCTTGAGCGTGGGATATCATTGTTTAAATGAAAGTTTCTCTTTATTGGCCATTTCCCCCAAGCAGCAAACACATTCGCACTTCCAGGTAGCAAGAATAGCTTTGGGCACATGGATTTCTTTGGTGTAATGAAAGTTTCTCAATATTTCTGATTTCCCCCTGAGCCGCAAACAGGCTCCCAATTCCAGGTTACAGGAGAGTGGCTGGAACCCTGTATTTCTTTGTTTAAATGAAAGTTTCTCTAAATTAGTGATTTTGCCTGAGCAACAAACACAGATGTATTTCCAGGTCTTAATAGAGTGATGTCAGTCAGACCTGTTTCTTCTTCCATTTTCAGTTTGAGGATTTCACTGCTTAAATTATATTCCAAATCGTTTAAATCATGAATTTGCGACCATACAGGTTTTACAAGACACGACTTTTCTGATGAACCTTTTTAAAATGAGTACTAAGTAGTTTTGCTTTTATCTCCAGTGTTAATCTGTGGTGGGGGCATGGCCAGCACATGGAGTCATCTGATAAATCAATCTGCATTTTATTTTCAAAAGGAAATTTTTTCATAGAATTTTCAGTAAGTTTGAGGCTTAAAAATACTTTAGATTTGAATTCTAAAATACAATGTGAATGTCTACCACACATTTTGCTTTTAATTCTACATTATTTTTTTCTACCAATATATTTCAAAACAGGAAAATCAGAGAAAAGATTTTATAGGGGAAATTTCTTGTAGTGCCATATAATTCACTGTCAGTTATCCTGGCATATAATACATCTTAATAAATATGCCACCAAAACAATGTGTGTGTGTGTGTGTGTGTGTGTGTGTGTGTGTGTGTGTTCTTATTTTAAGCTGAGTGTGTGTGTGTGTGTGGGTGTATGTGTACATGTGTGTGTGTGTGTGTGTGTGTGTGTGTGTGTGTGTGTGTTTCAATTTTTCAGTTCTCTTGCTAAAGCTGGAAATAAAGCTAACAATTCTAAGAACTTGACACATACTTTCTTGTTAGAGAGATGGAAGTTATATCAGAATAAAACATGTGTTCTTAGAAATTTATTTAGCCCAGCACTTGGGAGGCAGAGCCTAATAGATATTCGTGAGTTTGAGGCCAGCCTGGGCTACAGAGTGATTTCCAGGAAAGGTGCAAAATGACACAGAGAAACCTTGTCTTGAAAAACAAAAACAAAAACAACAAACAAAAAGCCCCCCAAACAAGAAACAAATTGATGTATAACCTTGAACCAATGAAGGGAAAATTATTAAGTATTGTGGGAGACTCTGACATAGGAAGGTCAGAGTGATAAAATATTTTCTAGAAAATGGTCAGGAATGAGAAGCATACTCTGATGTACAGTGTGGTAGATTTCCCCTCACTTAAAAATGGTTCAGGTTAAAATAAAATTTGGTATGGGAGAGTACAAATATCCTGAAAATGGTTCTAAATCCTAAACGAAACTTGATTAAGGAAAGTCAGAATGTTAATTTTAACATTGTTTCCTGCTACTGAAAATAGATTCTTTTCTCATACAATATAATCTGATTGCAGATTCCCCTCCCTCTACTCCTCCCATTTTCTCCCCATCCCTCCTCCACTCCAGATCCCCTCCCTTCCTGTCTCTCATCAGAAAGGAACAGGCTTCTAAGAGATAACAATCAAACATGACATACAAATTTTGTTATATTTTTCAGACTCTCAACCTTTCCATAGCAAAATGGAACTCAGATATCAAAATTGCTTCAGCAACCACTTTCATTGTAATTTCTGAATCAGAAGTTCTAGAGATTAGAAAATTTCATGCACAGGATAAATTAATGGTAAGGCTTAAGAGTCAGAAATTCAGGAGCCAGGGGAAAGAACCATGTGTAGCAGGAATCTTTTTATTATTATTATTATTATTATTATTATTATTATTATTATTATTATTATTATTATTATTATTATTATGTGATTTAATTTTATATATCAGCCATGGGTTCCCCTGTCCTCCCCCCTCCTGCCCCCAACCCCACCTTCCCCCACCCCCTCCCCTCCATTCCCATGTCTTCCAGGACCAAGACACCCCTGGGGAATCATTTAAACCTGGTAGATTCAGTACAGGCAGGTCCAGTCCCCTCCTTCCAGCCTAAGCATATGTCCCTGTGTAAGCCCAAGGTTCCAAACAGCCAGCTCATGCCCAAGGACAGGTCCTGGTCCCAAAGCCTGGGAACCTCCCAAACAGATCAAGCTATTCAATTGTCTCACTTATCCAGAGGGCCTGATCCAGCTGGGGGCGCAACAGCCATTGGTTCATAATTCATGTGCTTCCATTCGATTGGCTATTTGTCCCTGTGCTTTTTGCAATCTTGGATTCAACAATTCATGCTCTTGCAGTCCCTCCTCCTTCTCGAAAGTTGGACACATGGAGCTCCACCTGAAGCCTGGCTGAGGATTTCTGCATCCACTTCCATTAGTTATTGGATGAGAGTTCCAAGATGACTGCTAGGGTGTCTGATCTGATCACCAGACTAGGTCAGATTAGAACCTCCCTCAATCACTGCCATCAGTCTACAGGGTATATATCATTGTGGATTTCTGGGGACCTCTCCAGCACTCTGCCTATTCCTGTTCTCATGTGGTCTTCATTTATCATGGTCTGTTATTCCTTGTTCTCCCTTTCTGTTATTGATCCAGCTGTGGTCTCCTGCTCCCATAAGCCTTCTTTCCCTCAAATCTTGCTCTTCATTACTCCCACTGTCATCCAGGTTGCTCATGCAGATCTCATCCATTTCTCTCTCAATGGGTGATCCCTGGGTCTTTCCTAGGGTCCTGTTTTCTAGGTAGCCTCCCTGGAGTTGTGTAGCAGTCTAGTCATCTTTGTTTTACATCTAACATCCTCCTATGAGGGAGTACATACCATATTTGTCCTTCTGAGTCTGGGTTACCTCACTCAGGATGATTTTTTCTAGATCCATCCATTTGCCTGCAAACATCGTGATGTCATTCTTTTTCTCTGCTGAGCAGTACTCCATTGTGTATATGTACCATATTTTCTGTATCCATTATTCAGTTGAAGGGCATCTAGGTTATTTCCAGGTTTTGGCTATTTAAAACAATGCTGATATGAACATAGCTGTGCAAAGTGTAGCATGAATCTTAAAAATTCTTATTAATAAAATCAAACCTGGAGCCAGGTATTGGTGTAAATGCTGGAAGATCAGAGAAGAAGAACAAGCCACAGCTACCCCACCTCACCAATTCCTCAGATGATCATGTTTCCTCAGACTGCAAGCCTCTGAGTCCTCATCCAAATGGATCTCAGCTGAACTGCTTTTCAAATGCCTAAAAGCCTAACCAGCCAAATTCTTCTAGTTTCTGGTCTTCATGCCTTGTATATCTTACTGCTTTCTGCCATCACTCCATGGAATTAAAGGCTCACTTCCCATGGGATTAAAGGCTCACTTCTTGGGATGAATGCCACTTGTCACCAGGCCTGGATGTTTCTATTATGGCCTTGAACTCACAAAGATCCAGAGGGATTTCTACCTCTAGAATGCTAGCATTAAAGCCATGAGTGCCTATGTTTTCTAGCCCCTGTATCTAGTGGATGTCCTGTTTTCTGACACCAGATAAGTTTATTAGGGTGCACAATATTTTTGGGAACACAATTCCACCCCATTTCTCCCTTTCTTGTCTAAAATTAAAAAGCTTATAACTAATACAATAAAAACTACCCAATAAGTATATAAATACATACAGTCAAGAATTATTTTAACAATGTCTAGTCCATTAACATTTGACAGATTCATATAAAAAAATTCATTATATATATATATATATATATATAAAATGTCTGGTACAGTAATATTTGATAAATTCAGACAAAAAAAATCATTGCTTATCCTATTTAAAACAAGTAGTTCCTTTTTAAAAGTTGATTCAAATGATATTTTAATCTTATCATATTCATATTCTCTCTTTTTTCTTTTCATAATTGATTCAGGATTCTTCCTTTTTGTCATTTTTATATCTTCTCCTTTTTCTTTTGAGAGTAGATTCAGTGATCTACCCATTTATTCTATCTTTATTTTTTTTTCCTTAGAGTAGATTCAGTGTTCTACCTCATATCTATATTCTCTTCTTTCTTTTTTCCTTTTTTTAAAACAAAACCTCTGAATCTAATCTCCATGTTCAGCTTTTTTTCCTGACCATTAACAATCAATAACTTGTAACCAACCATTGTAAACAATGAAAATATCCAAAACTCATCAAACAACCAAAAACCTCCCATCCCACCTCTTGGCAATGTGGGTGTCATTTTCTTAAAATTACTTCCTGCTTTC
This sequence comes from Onychomys torridus, assembly GCF_903995425.1. NCBI lineage: Eukaryota > Metazoa > Chordata > Mammalia > Rodentia > Cricetidae > Onychomys > Onychomys torridus. The sequence continues at coordinate 13,448 of NW_023414060.1, read as the reverse complement.
TGAGGGTGAAGACATCTTTAGGAGATCCTGAAAAGAAAAATATGGGGTTAATTGTCAAGTCCTGTATCATTTGTTCAATTTCTGCATATTGGGAAAGTATAGGGCTTGTCTCAAGTCCTTGTTAAAGTCATCTGTCAGGCTGGATCATCTCAGCTAGCCATCTTAAAATTGTCCTGAGCAGTTTGTAGTCCAAAGTTGATCTTTCTGTGTTGTGAATCAGCTTAATGGCTTTATCATAGTCCATGTTGAATCATCATTGCGTGTTCTTGTCATCCTTTTGAAGATTTCAAAGTCGCTGTTATGCATGGTCCTGGTTCCCTGCAGACATTTGTGTGTATGTGTGGTGTGTGTGTGTGTGTGTGTGTGTGTGTGTGTGTGTGTGTACGCCTCCTCCATGGTTTGGAGCAATCACTGTCTGATAAATGTCTGTCTCTCAGAACCTTGAATGTTCTTCCCTAGAAGAGAATAACTTCACAGCAATTTCTCCCTACCATTTTTCTTGCCAAACATTCCCAAACTGACCTTTGCTGATACTTTCTTGTAACATGATGGTGCTTGCAATTCTATCCTGAAGAAACAGTAGTAAACCCTTTGTCCCAGGTAGCAGCATCACTGCAGTCACCAACATGATGAGGAGCAGGCAGCAACTCAGACCAGTAGCTGCTGTCTCCATGGTATGACTGCTATTTGAGGTTTGGGTTAGGCCCTGGCCACAGCTTCTCTTCAGCAAGCCTCCTAGGCCAATCTCAAACTCAGGATACTCCTGCCTCTGCTTTCTTCAGTAAATCCAACTGGCAACTTGTAGCTCAACTTTGAGCTGGGGCCTGCAAGGCCACAGGCAAGCATTTTTTTCCAGAATTCTTACTACAAACATTGGACACCATTGTAGCATGAGTCTTGGGGAACACAAACCACCACAACCATTCCCAGGTCCTCATAACTTGGGCTGACAGCTAAGTAACTCTATCTATATTCCACAATTTATCTTCATGTTTTCTATAAATTATAACATATTTATACACAAGATTTAGGATTTCTCAACATGTCTGTGAAATGTTTCAGTAAATTGATTTTGACATATCTGTTGTTCTTTATTTATGATATTAAGAATTTGGACCTAGGGTTTGTGGAGCAAGTGCAAGGCTGGGGGCTCGATCCTCAGCTCAAAAAAACAAAACAACAACAACAACAAAAAAATAAAAAACATCAGAAGCAAACTTCTGCCCTCCAGGTTTCTCCCATTGTGCTATAAGCCTGTATTTAAGACCTCCTCCATCCTTCCATAAATGGCATTTGGCAGTAAAAGAAGAAGAAGGAGAAGGAGGAGGAGGAGGAGGAGGAGGAGGAGGAGGAGGAGGAAGAAGAGGCGGAGGAGGAGGAGGAGGAGGAGGAGGAAGAGAAGCACAAGAAGAAGGGATCAAGATCATGATGGAGAAACCCACTGAGACAGCTAACCAGTGCTAGTGGTAGCTCATTGACTCTGGACTGACAGCTCAGAAACCTGCATGAGACTGAACTAGGCCTGCTGACTGTGGATGACAGTTGTGTGGCTTGATGTGTTTATGCGGTCCCTGGCAGCAGGGCCATGACTTATCCCAGGTGCATTAACTGACTTTTTGGAAACTATTCCCTGTGGTGGGATATCTTGCTCATCTTTGATACAATGGGGAAGGGGCTAGGCTCTCCTTCAACTTGGTATGCCAGACTTTGTTGAATACCATGGGAGGCCTTACCTACTCTGTGGAGTAGATGGGGATAGAGTGGGAGGGAGGTGAGGAGGCAGGGGAAAGTGAGAGAGGGGGAACTGGGGTTGATATGTAAAATGAAAATAAGTAAATAAGTAAATAAATAAATAAATATATTTGAAAAAAAAGTATTTGGACCTAGAGCCAAGGCATTTGGACATGGCTCAGATAATGTTTTTATACTTTTGTGTCACTGTCACCAGATGATGAAAATACTTCCCCTATCTAAGTAGACATATTACATATGTCTGTCCTCTTGTATACATGCCTCCACATTTGGAAACCGCTGTGCCTGTGATAGAGGCATTCAAACCCTTTATTCTGGTTACTATGTTTGTTCTGAGTCTGAGTTACCTCGCTCAAGATGGTGTTTTCTAGTTCCATCCACTTGCCTGCAAATTTCATATCATTGAATTTTACTGCTGAGTAGTACTCCATTGTTGATGTGCCACATTTTCTTTATCCATTCTTCAGTTGAAGGGCATCTAGGTTGTTTCCAGGTTATTGTTATTATGAATAATACTGATACAAATATAGATGATCATGTGTCATTTTGGTAAGATTGAGCATTTCTTGGGTATATGCCCAAGAGTGTTATAGCTGGGTCTTGAGGAAGACGTATTCCTAATAATCTGAGAAACCGCCTTACTGATTTCTAGATGACTATACAAGATTGCATTCCCATCAACAGTGGAGGAGTATTCTCTTGCTCATTCTATAATAGGGAGATAAATGATTATTTTATTGGTTGGCAAATTAAGGTGTCAAACAATGACTCATTGGAAATGATATAGAGATACTCATGTTTTATGGTTTTAAATTATAGTTACTTAATTGTAAATAATTGTTGCTATTTTTATTTTTACCAGAGTAGTTTTCAGGATCAGTAATTTCCTCTCCTTATATGCAAAACAATTTGTGATTGTTTGAATATAAATGACCTCCATAGACCCTTAAGGAGTAGCAGTTAGGAGGTGAATATTTTTTGAAGGAACTATATTACTTGCCTGGGCAGTGGACTTTGAGGTCTTAGAAGCTGTGAAGATGAAGCCAAAATTGTCTTGTTGATCTCAATGGTGGAGATGCCAAAACCATAGTGATACTTGCCAAGATAAGCTGTTAACAAACAGAGAACCCCCTGAAGTGAAAAAAGTATGTTGCAGTCAACAAAGTTGATTGCAGTTGGAAATCTGAAGAACATTTGGACATCAGACATGGAGAAGTAGAGTGTGGATCTTGTCCAGCTGGTTATAAGTCTTGCATTGATCTAGTACTTCCTCACTAGACTCCCTTTTGGAATTGTAATGTAAATTCTGTGCCACTGTATGTTGGAAGTACGTTATGATCTTTCGCATTTTAATTTTACAGAGGATTACAGTTAAGAGATGGCATGAGTCTCAGATGGAACTCGGAACTTCAGAACTTTAAAAAGTTCTGATACTGTGATAAATTATGGGGACTTTTGATGTTGGAATAAACGCATTTGGCATTATGATATCACTACAAGCCCATAGGGGCCAGAGAGTAGAATGTGATGATTTGAATGAAAATGGCCCCATAGGTTCATAATGAGAGGAACTATTAGGGGATGTGGCCCTCTTTAAGTAAGTGTGGATTATTGCAGGAACTTCCTAACTAGAGGTTGGGCTTTGAGTCTCAGAAGTACAAGCCAGGCAAGTGGCTACCAGTTTCTTCCTGCTGCCTGCACATCTACATGTAGAACTCTCAGTTACTTCTCTAACAACATTTCTGCCTGATGAACCACCATGATTCCCTCCATGACAATAATGGACAAAGACTCTAAACTATAAGCCAAAAACAGTTAAATGTTTTCCTTTATAAGAGTTACCCAGGTCATGGTGTCTCTTCACAGTAATAGAAACCCTAACTAAGACACCATGTTTTATGAAACATGTTTCTATATTAGAAAAAAAAATCAATATTATGTAGCTCTGAGAATGGCTTACCTGTAAGTACTTCTTTTTTATAACCTCTTTTTAGGTATTTAGTGAAGTATTTCGGAAATGTTATTACAAATAATCCAAATAATGTTTGTAACATTAAGAAAAATATGCACTATGAGCTGGTCAAACATTTGTGAGAGGGCAAAGAGAATAAGCTGCATGTGAGTGTTGTGGTGAAAAAGCAATGAGATTCCTGTTACTTTTCTTTTTGAGTGTTTTTCTCCTTTTTTATTTACTATATTTGTGTTTTAATTTTACACATCAATCATGGGTTCCCCTGTCTTTCCCCTCCCACCCCTGACCCCACCTTGGCCCCAGCACCTCCCCTCCATTCCCACCACTTCCACGACCAAGTCTACCCTGGATTCATTTAAACCTGGTGGATTCAGTACGGGAAGGTACAGTCCCCTCCTTCCAGGCTGAGCAAAGTGTCCCTGTATAAGCCCAAGGTTCCAAACAGCCAGCTCATGCACTAAGGACACGTCCTGGTCCCACAGCCTGGGTGCCTCACAAACAGTTCCAGCTATTCAATTTTCTCACTTTTCCAGAGGTCCTGCACCAGGTGGGGGCTCCACAGCCTTTGGTTCATAATTCGTGTGCTTCCATTCATTTGTCTATTTGTCCCTGTGCTTTTCCAATCTTGGTCTCAGCAATTCACATTCTTACAGTCCCTCCTCTTTCTCAACAATTGGACACCTGGAGATCCACCTGGGGCCTGGCCAAGGATCTCTGCATCCACTTCCAGCATTTGTTGGATGCGAACGACCATTAGGGTGTTTGGCCATCTGATAACCAGAATAGGTCAGACCAGGCTTTCTCTCAACCATTGCCATCAGTCTACAGAGGATGCATCACTGTGGATTTCTGGGGACCTCTCCAGCACTCTACCTATTCCTGTTCTCATGTGGTCATCATTTATCATGGTCTGGTATTCCTTGTTCTCCCTTTCTGTTCTAGATCCAGCTAGGATCTCTTGCTCCCCTAAGCATTCTTTCCCTCATAGGAAATAGTCTTGAACACATTGGCATGGGAGAACACTTTCTAAATATAACACCAGTAGCACAGACACTGATAGAAACACTCAATCAATGTGACCTGTTGAAACTGAGAAGTTTTTGTAGAGCAAAGGGCACAGTCAACAAGACAAAGCTACAGCCCACAGAATGGGAAAAGGTCTTCACCAACCCCACATCTGACAGAGGGCTGATATCCAGAACATATAAAGAACACAACCAATTAGACATCAAAATGCCCAACAGTCCAATTAAGAAATGGGCTATAAAACTAAAGAGAGAATTTTCAACAAATTGAAGGTCAAATGGCCGAAAGACATTTAAGGAATTGCTCAAAATCCCTAATTATCCAGGAAATGCAAATCAAAATGACCTGAGATACCACTTTACACCTGTCAGAATGGCTAAGATCAAAAACACAGATGATGTGGAGCAAGGGGAACACTCCTCCACTGCTGGTGGGAATGCAAGCTTGTACAGCCACTTTGGAAATCAATATGGTGCTTCTTTAGAAAATTGGGAATCCATCTCCTCCTAGACCCACTGTAGCTCAAGGAATGCTCAATCATACCACAAGGGCATTTGCTCAGCTATGTTCATATCAGCATTGTTTGTAATAGCCAGGACCTGGAAACAACCTAGATGTCCTTCAACTGAAGAATGGATAATGAAAATATGGTACATATACACAATGGAGTACTACTCAGCAGATTAAAAATAATTATATCATGAGGTTTGCAGGCAAATTGATGGATCTAGAAAAAATCATCCTGAGTGAGGTAACCCAGACTCAGAAGGACAAACATGGTATGTACTCACTCATAGTGGGATACTAGATATAAAAGAAAGATGACTAGACTGCTACACAACTCCAGGGAGGCTACCTAGCAAATGGGACCCTAAGAAAGACACAGGGATCAGCCAATGATAGAGAAATGGATGAGATCTACATGAGCTTTCTGTTTCTTTACATTGCCAGAGACTAGAAGATAAAAGTTTCTACAGCCACTGGGACATGCCAAGTGTCCAGTGAAAATACAATCTAGTCAATAACTGAGCCTCCCAAGTTGTGGAAAACAAACACTTCCCAGAGTTAAAAAAAAAAAATTTTCTTTGCCTACTGGCTTTTTGAAATCCTGGAGATAGGCATTGGAATTTTCTCCTTCACCTCATGTTTGCAGTTACCCTGGATTTCTGACCTTCACATGGCCCTTCTGGCAACCTTCATTCTTAACTTTTTCATGTTCTTCATTTGGGGGAAATATGCAAAATTATAATACATTCTTGGGAATTTTGCCTTTAATCAGGATGAAATTAATTTCTTTTCCTTTTCTCATTAGTTTAGGTTTGACTGATTTTGCAAATAGTTGAACACAGAGAAATGCTTGTTTAATTTGTCCATTTTCTTAAAACACCCTTTTGCATTCAATCAATTTGTGGCAGTGTCTGTCTTTTTTGGTGAAATTCATTTCACTATTCAAAATAATGATACCTAACTGTGGATCCATCCACTACTCTTTGTTTATTTAACTGAGAAATTTAACCGCTAGTATTCAAACGGTGAGTATTGATTCCTTTCATGCTATTAACCTTGAAGTGTTCAGCTATTTTCCCATTCCTTTGCTGTAAAAATTATTTGTTCATTTATAAACATAGATGCATACATGCCACAACATTTGTTTGCAGCTCAGAGATCAATTGTAGTGGAGATATTGTTGGATTTCCTGGCCATGCCCCTGCAGCATGATCACACATGCACTGTCCAGTAGTCAGGACTTGTCCTCTTGGCCAGACACCCTACATAATCTGTGTGTTGCATTATCATGTAATTAGAACACAGCTTGCTCATGAAATCTATGCACATGTGTGGTGCTGCTCCATAAGTCCATATGCATATGTTCAGGGGAATCCATAAGAAGTGGATTTCAGATTCTTCCTCCTTATCTTCCCCCTCTTTCTCTAAGCTCATCTCTCCCTCATGGATGGTCATGCTCTCTTGTTTCCCACCTGTCTCCTCATAAAACTCAGATAGTGAGTTTTGTCAAACTCATGACCTTTCTCACATAGTAACAGAGCTGCATTATGAATAACACAGTATTGTTGCATTAAAAGCAACATTGGTGCCAAGATGAAGCAGGCTCTCCCAGTGCTCTGTGTCCTGGACCATGTACTTATGGGTCTTTTATCTATGCCTGCCTGATTTTTTTTTTTCATTTTACTTGCAGCAAGACATTTCCACACAACCCTGGCTGCTCAGTTTGCTGAGTTTTCTCTTTCCCATCTCTTGCCAATTCCCATGACTTTAGCCTGAGTTATATTTCTTGCTGTCAGACTGCTGGGGGTTCCTCAGGCTGTGCATGCACTGACTCATTATTTCCTGATGAAACATTGAATGCTGTTGGAGCATTGGGGGCTCCTCATGGTCAAACTCTCTGGTCCTTACTCTTCTTTTCATGAAGGTAGGGGAAATTTGGCCCTTACCATTTCTTCACAAATCTCGGGGTAACTTGTACTGATTCACAGATCCTTCCCTACCTCAGGGACACCTGAGACTGGTCATCTTGGATTCTGTTTGTTATTTTTATTTTTTTATTATTTTCTCAGCTGCCATCATGGGACATAAAAGCTACCTCCTCATGGTCCCACTACTCCTCCGAAAAATGCCTTAAACACCCCTAGATACAAGTAAATATGCCAACATAATGGCTGCTTGGACCCCAATATTTTACAGGATTTATCTAACTTCTGCTAGCAAATGGGCAAATCAAAAGAGTTACCTTATACCCAAGCTTTATAACTAAGCCCTGAGCCCTCCTTTTCTGATTCATTCTCCCTTGCCTACATGCAACCTGATCCTGAGGACTCTCTGCAAAGAACCTCTGCTTATCTGACCTCTGCTCTGCTCTCCAGTATCGAATGAGCTTTTCCTGTCCAACTCTGGCCCCCATCTTGACTCTTACTGTCACCTGTTCCTGAATTGCCCTGAGTAGCACAGACAGGTCTGGAAGCAGGCTACAGTGCATGCAAATGAGTTTGCAATCAGGACCCTCATTGGGATTATAGCAATCAGGATGGCTCTCTAGCAAGAGATCAGTTTCCTAAAGTGGTACTCAAACCAGTAAACTATAAAAGCTAAAAATAATAATAATAATTCAGGATAAGGATAAAAATCTGTCTCATATCTTCCAGAGCTTTGTGACATCAGGGCTAAGCTTTAGCATGTAGAGATATGGCCCATACCGCCAAAAAGAAATATCAGCTGTGGCATTTAAGGTACCATGGAAGAGATGAGAAAGCACATGAACAGAATTGCCAAATGCAGGCAAAAGCTATCCAAGTGAAGGCTTCCAGGTCCCTGTTTTAAATGTGTGGTACAAAAGGCCACATGGGCTTGTGTGTTCATGTGGGTCACCAATTGAGGCTTGTCCAAAGTGAAACCAAGAGTGATACTGGTCAGCTGACTGCCCTCATGCACCTTTTGTCATGGGGACATCAAACAAAGACCTCAAGCAAAACTCCTAGACTTGGCCACAGGCTCATGGGGAACCCACAATGAAGTATGGTGCATCCATTTCCTTCCTTTTGGCCATTGAATCACTTACTCAGTCCTGAGGGAGCTTTGGGGTCTCACCTCTCCTTCTCATTTACCTATTGTCAGAGTTGGGGGACAGCCTTACTCACCTTACCAGATCCCACCACTTAATTATACTTTCAGGGGTACCTAATGGGAAGAGATTTTCCAGCTAAGGTAGGAGCTCTTGTTTCATTTGCTCCCTCCATTTGCTTCACTCCAGACTGGTCAGCAGTGCTTCTCCTCTTCATGCACAGTGGCACTATCAGGGCCCTGCTCTTACTCAAGTACTAGAGGACACCATAATCCACTGCCTTGTCACCAATTCCAAAAGAATGAGGTTCCAACCCATAAGCATTTCGTTTCCTATTACTACTAATTAACTATTCTGCTAATTGTTATGGGACTACCATAGAGCTGGAGTCCAAGAACAAGAACCTTCAAGTATACCCAGGGGGTGTGGTACAGTAACAGTCAAAATGTGTTTACACCCCCAGGCCCAAAGTGGTCTGGATTCTGGAAAAAAAAAACAACAGACTTTAATATAACAATCTATTACTGCTAGCCCTAAGCAATTGATCACCTGTGTCTCCTGGATGCTAAATTAATAAAAGAAACAGGTGCTATAAAATAATCTATGTCAGATAAGGCTTATCTTGATTAAAAATTAAAAGCTTGTTCCAAATATCCCCCTTGTCCCTCTCTTCCTCCCTAACACTAACCAATACAGGAGTGTACTAAAGCATTACAATATCATGGTCACCAGCTCAAGATTTTAAATTTCCCATGGCTGCTTCTTAATATGTTTAAAAATTGTTCTGAGCTCCAGAACCACCTTGAATCTATCTGGGCCAGTTGGATTTGCTTCAGATAACTATAAACCAAACTGTTCTGGTCCTTAGACCCCTCCCCTCACCCTAGGACCCCAAACAGAAAAATATATATAATTCTTTTTTTTTCCTAAGCTTTTCTCTGTCTCACCAGCAGGCTCTCAGACACAGGCAACCAGGCTGAGAGGATGAGAGACAGCTCTAAGAAGACAGTCCACCACTCCAGGAAACAACGCTACCTCCGAAGACCCCTCTGGTACACCCCCAATGATCAACCGACACCCACCCAGTCAGCTGGAAGCAGCTTTCAGGAGACATGGTGCCCCTCTTCCTGTTCACTTGCCTCTTTGATATAATAAGGAAAGAGGCTAGAATGTTGGAATTCCTGGACACGCCCCCAGCTACATGACTGCACATGCACAGTTCAGTAGTCAATTAAGGAGCCTTATATCCTATGTAATTCAGGTAGCATCACTGTGTAATTTACATGCAGTGTGATCATGCATTTTATGCACATGTGAGGTGTAGATCTGTAAACCGATATGCATATTTTCAGGGAAATCCTTAAGAAGCAAGTCACAGTCTCCTCCCCCTTTCTTCCCCCCTTCTTCTCCAAGCACTTGTGTCCCACAGACTTGGTTATGCACTCTACTGTCCCTTCCTTCTCCTAGTAAAGGTCTGATAGTGGTTTTTGTTGTGCCTCATAGACTTTCTTGCACAGTAACAGTGCCATGTAATGAATAAAATCCCTGCCACATTAAAATCAAAAGAAAGTTCTGTTCCTGCTTTGTCTTTAATAAAAAACAAAACAACAAAAAAAAACAAAAAAAAAATTTCTCTTGTTGCTTCTGCCACAGCCTTGTGTAAGGTGCTTCTAGACAATTTTTCTCTTATTGCTGTCTTATATTTATCTTATATTTATATTTTAACTATTTGAACTCAATTATATTTTACTGTGTATTCTGAGTAAAAATTTGTTTGAGAACAACTACTATTACAAGTGATTACTGTGGAGGTGAAAAAACATTCTAACAATCCATTGCTTTGACAATATCAGAAAATCAATTGAGCAGGTATTAAAATATTTATTTTAGAAAAATTTTATATTCCACTGATTCTTATAAGTCTTCATACAAGTACCAGAAACTTATAAAGCTTATATTTTGCAATATATTTTGAAATACTTTTTCTTAAATTTGTTTTGAAATTTCTAGAGTTCACATTTCCACATAAATTATTCTATTAATCAATTATTTATTACACTAATGACAAAAAGCAATATGGATTTCCTTGCCACATGTCATAACAATAAACCTTTATTCAATGATTACATCTATAAAACCTATGTGACATGAGATGGTATTTTAACTGGGTGAATAGCTACTACCTTCAGCCATTCTTCTGTGTCTTGTATTTTAGGGTCATGGGAATATTTTCTTCCTCATGTGTAATGCAAATATGAAAAAATGTGACATCCCTGGTTTTGAGACCTAGAATGAGTGGAACACCTGACTTTCCCCATGACCTTCAATTTGAAGTTTTTAATGATGCTAAGCATAGACATAACATAATTTTTCAGATTAGAAAGTACTTATTAATGTCTGTGTAATTCTAGAACCCTCTTCAACCTTCTAAGTTCACTCTTCACTCACTGAGGGAAAAAAGGCATATTTTTTCTGAAGATATTGAAGATTATGTCGTAATGAGTGAAAATGAAATTAGGCCTATGCTCACATGTAGAAAGGGAAATGGAACCTATGTAAGATATAATGAATACTAACCTGTGAATACTTCATTATTTTATGTTTTAAAATATAGTATAAATTGTGTATACCACTGATATTAGTGTGCATATTTTAACAGCCAGAAAACAAGATTTGTATTATATTTGGCATTGTAAAACTTGTGTAATACAGTCACAATTCAGTTGTCCTTGTCCTTCATGTATTAACTTGATTTAAAAACTTGCTTTTGATATATTCCCTGATTCAAGTATAGACATAACATATTTAACTTCAGGTCACAATTAATTGTCATGTGAGAACAAAAATGATGGTTTGTACACATACTGTGAGTGCCAACAGTCAAAGTGAATCCTATTAGGCTGTTCTCATTTTCTTTACAACTATGGAGAAATAAGAATATATTAGCATGAGCACATTCACAGTTCACATTTAGGTGGTAAATATATTTACTTGACCTGATTTTGTTATATTTATTCTTGACAGACTGTATTTCTATTAATACCATTTTTTATTTGTTCTGTGGTTTACAAAGCTAAGAGAATCTACTACGTTAAATCTTTTGTGCTTTATGAATGTGATAGACATGTCTGTGTATTTAGTGCAGTCTTCAGTTGATGTTCAGACGTCCCATAACTTGCTCAAGTAAATTTCAAAAGTTGCCTGAAGAGCTGAGAAGCAAACATTTTTGGTGTTGATGCTATTTTCTTGGAAGGTGAACATTCTAGGACATGATAGGGAGGACTTCAAGCCCCATAGAATATGTGCTGCCTGGTTTTTCATTGTGAGGGCATGAGGAAAATAGTGACCCTTTTCTTCTGAGTTTGAGACTATTTAAACAAGGTGCTCTTGATTAGCCACAGGTCTCATAAACTGCGATATCTTTCTAATGTAACCCAGAGTGAAAATGTTTACTATTTTGTCTTTCTATCAATATTGGTTCTTGCTCTTTATTTTTTCTTAATATAACATTGCTTAGGTATTTCCCCCTGGCAACTATGCAGTATTTGATTTATAGAAGAATATTTAAGTTGTATAGAATTGTTAACATCCTGAAATAATTTCCTATATTTCCACTTAATATTAAGGATTTTCATGTATTTATATTCTCCAATTTTGAAAACATGAACAATTTTGAATAATACTAGTGTGCTGTGGATATTGATTTGCTTGACAAAATGGTCCTTCAGGTTCATGCTTCGCAGAGGAAACTGCCAGACATTCTACAGGACACTGAAAAAAGTGACCAAGAGACTCTAGCGCTGTGGGCTGAAGACAAATGCCCCAACTTTACAAAGGAACATTAGGTGACTGTCCAGGCTGCCAGCTGTCTCTGTCTATTCTTGCAAGAATCCCGAAAAATGCTTCCCTTCTCCCGGTTCTCAGGTAATATTATAACCTCCTGAGGTCTTTGATGTGGTTGAAGTCTAGATAGTTATAATTTCCTCAGTTATGATAAAAGATAAGTTACATATAAAACCTTAGACTCACAAATATAAGATAGATAGGATATCTTCTTTAATATTGTAACTGTAATTCTTGCTTGATAATTGTTTGTTATGTGTAATTTTACTATGTAAAAATTAAAACCTTCCTTTAAAAAAAAGAAAAAGGGAAGTGCTGTGGGCTATTTGATCTGTAATAAATAATGCTGATTGGCATTAGTCAGGTCAGGAAGTATAGGCGGGACAAGAAAAATGAATTCTGGGAAGTAAAGGCTGATGGGGAAGACCAACTGTCAGCCGCTGCCAGAGAAGGAACATGTAAAGACACAGTAAGCCAACAAGCCATGTGGCAAAGTAATAGACTAACAGAATGGGCTAAATATAAGAGGTGAGAGGCTAGAAAATGGGCAGGCCTGAGCTAATGTCGCAAAGCAGTTTAAATAATATATGTGTCTGTATGATTATTTCATATGTAGGTTGTGGACTGTGGCGCTTGGTGGAACTGAGAGAAGCTCTCTAACTACACTAGTGGCTCATTTTTAGATGTATTGTGTTTTTAATTTTAATTCTTTTGATTTTCTACCTGATTCTCTTTTATTTTTTTTAAATTCTAAACAAATATTTCAATAAGAGACTTGTTGGTTCAATGTCAAATGTTTCTCCATTAAGACTCAAAGCACTCATAATAAAAAACCATTTAAAAAGTCATGCAAGTCTCAAATATATTCCTTCTTTTCCTTTTAAACAAAGTCTGAAGTGGAGCTAGGCATATCCTGATGAGGTGTCATCTATCCTGTACTGATGTTTCTCTGAAGTTTACCCCCTATATAGTATATTAACTGCCAACTTTTGTTGCTACTAAAGTTTTTTTATTTTTCATTATTTTCTAAGGAAATTATCAACCAACTTTTAAGACACAGACTTTAAAAAATATTTTGTTTGTTTGTTTTATAATTAGTTAGAATGCCTCAGTCACTTAGTAAGAAGTAGATCATGTGGGCTTTTATTTTGTGAGGCTGGAACAGGAAATCAATAATAGGAAACATGTGAATGGTGGAAAGAGTGGAGTAAAACGCATTCCATAAAGAGTTATTCTGGCAATGAAACTTTGAGAAAAATGAGATAATCCTTAATCTTA
>NW_023414059.1:0-7514 GCF_903995425.1 Onychomys torridus | reverse complement strand
CCATCCACCCTTCCATCCCTCGGTCCAAACGTACATCCAACAACCCATCCATCCATCTAACCTCCCGTTCATCCATCCATCCATCCATCCATCATACATACATACATATACATACATTCATACATACATCTGTCCCTCTCCATTTATTTATCCAACCAACCTTCCATCCACCCTTCCATCCCTCAGTCCAACCGTACCTCCACCAACCCATCCATCCATCCATACTTCCATACTTACATACATACATACATACATACATACATACATACATACATTCATCCGTCCGTCTCCATTTATTCATCCAACCAAACTTCCATCCACCTATCAACCCATCCATCCAACCAACCATCCATCCACCCTTCCATCCCTCGGTCCAAACGTACATCCAACCAACCCATCCATCCATCTAACCTCCCGTTCATCCATCCATACATACATACATACATACATACATACATATACATACATTCATACATACATACATACATATGTCCCTCTCCATTTATTTATCCAACCAACCTTCCATCCACCCTTCCATCCCTCAGTCCAACCGTACCTCCACCAAACCATCCATCCATCCATACTTCCATACTTCCATACATACATACATACATACATCTGTCCGTCTCCATTTATTCATCCCAACCAACCTTCCATCCACCCTTCCACCCCTTGGTCCATCCATCCATCCACCCACCTATCCGTAAGTCCGTCCATCCATCCATCCATCCATGCATGCATGCATGCATCCATCCCCAGCAGAAGCAGTATCCCTCCAAGTCGCCTGAGAAATTGCCTTCAGCGCAAGAAATGTCAAAACAGCCGTCCCCACTCCATGAAATACATCTGGAACAGGTGGACAGACTCCTGGAGCCAATGCCTGCAAGGAAGGAGCAGGGTGAAAGGGGCTGTGGGACATTGCTGGGGTCTTGGCTGGGTAAATCCCACCGCCACCGCCCACACCCGGGCCTCTCACTTGGCGCCACCCTCCAGACCACGGCTGGCAGGCACGACCAGCCATGGAGGCAGTCAATGAGCTGCACAAGGCCAGTGCGGTGCCGTGGACAAAGAACGGGCTTCTGCCACCCACCGGTCGGCACGTGTCAACACTGGCAGAGACCCTTGGCCACGTTAGACACAGAACCAAGCAACAAACAAAACACAACCCAGACAGAAAACCCACAGAGCTGAGCTTTGTATTCAAAGGTTGCCAAACTTTACAGGTTTGCAAGCCAGCTCCATCCCTGTTCCTTCAGGTGGACTCAGGCTCCCCTTTGCTCACCGTGCTTCCCTCCTACCAATTTGCTGTGGTGGGTGTGACAATCATGTCAAGTGAGGTCCAAGTACCTGCCTGGTACTCACTAAGCCTGAAGATAGAGGTGGTGCTGGTGGTGCTGGTGCTGGTGGTGGTGCTGGGGGGTGCTTTTTATTATTATCATTGTTTAAAGAAAAGCAAGAAGGAGTAAGGAAACCCTAAGGCGAGGGTGCGGTGTTTAATAAAAGTTGGAGGCGGCATGTGTGTAAAACGGGCCCCCCAAAGAAGCCAAGGCCGAGGCCATGGGAGGGGGTTGTAGCCAAGTTGGCGACGGACTGGGCCTTGGAGAACATGGGCGGCGTCGGGTAGGTCCCGAAATCGCTGCCCCCTAACTGTCGACTCCTGCACCTCCGCGCCACCGCACCCTTCACACGCCCACCCCACCCCAGCCGGCCCTTTGCACAAAGTTGGAGCCAGGGAGCTGCAGTTTGGCCAAGAAGGCCGGGTGAGCCACGGGGCGTGCGGGGAGAAGGCGTGGGCCGGCGTGCGTCCCTCCGTCGGGATCGCTTAGAGGTGGTGCGGGGAAGGAGGACGAGGCTCGCCGGTGGTGTCCTGGGGAGTCCTGGGGTCTCCTGGGATGTCCTGGGATGTCCAGGGGTGTCCGGGGTTGGCCTGGGGTGTCCGGGGGTGTCTGGGGCGTCCCGGGGTGTCCTGGGGTGTCTGGGGAGTCCCGGGGTGTCCTGGGATGTCCCGGGATGTCCAGTGGTGGCCTGGGATGTCCTGGGATGTCCAGGGGTGGCCTGGGGTGGCCTGGGGTGTCCGGGGGTGTCCTGGGGTGTCTGGGGTGTCCGGGGGTGTTCTGTGGTGTCTGGGGTATCTGGGGTGTCCCGGGGTGTCCCGGGGTCGGAAGAGGCTGGGCGGAGAGAGGCGTGCAGGTGAGGGCGGGGTGTCCCGGGGGCGGGCAGGTGTGTAGAGCGTGGGGAGGCAGGGAGGGCGGAGGAGGCTGTGGTCCGCGTGCGTGTCCGGAGCGGCTTTGTCGGTGAGGGTGCGGTGCGTTGTTGGGTGAGGGTGACGGGAGTGTGCAGGAGGGTGCGGGCGTGAGAAGAAAGAGAGGGCCGCGGCTGCGTGCGTGAGTGCGGCGCTGGGCAGAGGCCGGAGAGTTGTGGCAAAGAAGCGGGGCGGCGTGGAGGAGCAAAAACTGTGTAGCCCAGGCTGGCCTCGAACTCGTGATCCTCCTGCCTCTGCCTCCTTCAGCAAATCCTACCGGCGTGCGCCACCACAACCGGCGAGAGCCCGCCGCGATTCAGACCTACTCGAACCGTCCGTACGATGACGCAATCCCACAACACACGCCCCCTACCCACAACACACCGCCCCCAGCCCTGCTCTCACACCCGGGACACTCACAGCGCGCTCATCACGCACACCCCAAACAACCCTCCTACACTCTTCTCACCACAAACAACGCTCGCTCCACCCTTGCACGCAACACAACACACACTCGCACGCACACACGCACGCACCCACACCGCTTCCCAGGCCCTCCGGACCCACGCTCTCCACTCGCCGCCGCCTCTTGCCTCCCTGCCTCGCCCGGGACGCCGGCGCCAGGGCGACCCCTGCCGCTCGCACCGGGAACTCACACTCCCGGACCCACAGCGCCCCGCACTCCCCGTCCACCCACTGCCCGACCAGGGACCCGGCCGCCCGTCCACCCACTGCCCGACGCGCCGCCACTCGCCTCCCTTCGCTCCCCACCCGACGCCCGCTCCTCCCCGGGGACTCAGCCACAGCCAAACCCAGGCCTCCACCTCGGGACCGTCGCCGGCCTTCTTCGCCACCGGCCCTCGGCCCGGCAAGGCCTCGACACCCACCCGCCCCCGACCCCTGACCTTAGCCCTCCACACCTTCTCCGGGGAGCCCCGAGGCTCGGCGGCACCACCCGGGACCCCAATCTATCGCTTCCCGGGGCCCCCGTGCCCTCAGGACTACCACCAGACACATAGTGGCTGCAGGGATGCAGGGATGCACGGATGCAGGGCTGCGAGGACCTATCCGGGGGTGGGCGAGTGGGTGGGTGCCCTGCACCCGGACACCCTGCTCGCGACGGCCAGGCGAGCGAGCGAGCGAGCGAGCGAGCACCCCGCGACACTCGATGGAGCGAGGACAGGGCTCGCTCTCTCCCGCACGCCTACCCGCACGACCCTCTCCTGCCAGATATCTCCAGGTTAGCAGGAGGTTTTGGGGGGGAACCGGAGCGGGGAAGGCCTCCTGGCCCCACAAGGCCCATGCCCAAGACCCCAAGCACAACACGGGGACTTCCTCCCCACCCACCGCCATCCAAGGGGCGTCTTCAGAGAAGCCCACCCGGGGCACCTTGTTCTACCCCCACTCGTCTCTAAAACCAGCCCTTCTTTTGTATTGTCATTTTCGTTTCTATATTCATTGGATGCTGAACACCTCTATCTCAACTGCCTCTCGACCACAGGCTTGGACTGACCACACCATGGAAGAGTTGGGATGACCATTTCGGCAAGAAAAGAAATCAGAAGTAAAAGGGAAGTCAGGAAACAAGAGAAAGAAAAGGAGGAGACACAGACAGAGAGACAGCGAGGCAGACTGAGAGAGTCAGTGTGTGTGTGTGTGTTTGTGTGTGCGAGAGAGAGAGAGACAGAGACAGAGACAGAGACAGAGACAGACAGAGACAGACAGAGACAGCCAAGGAGATGGTGATTTGCCAAAGAGAAAAATGGGGAGTGGGTAAAATAGGGTCTCCCACTTGTAATCCCTGCAGGCAGTGGGGGCAGAGGCAGGAGCATCAACTAAAATTCTGTAGCAGCTGGGTCTAAACAGTGTTGCAGCAAGATCCAGGAGGGCAAAAGCAGTAGGTACTGAGGCCTTAAGTCCTAACCAAACCTTACCAAACCAAAGAGAAAGCGGCCAGAGGATATATAACTAAGAACGGTGAAGAAAGCTCAAAGGGCAGAAGAAAGGCTTGAGAGGAGGGGCCGTGTGTGTGTGTGTGTGTGTGTGTGTGTGTGTGTGTGTGAGTGTGTGTATGTGTCAGGACTGGTGGCTAGACATCAGGAGATGGGGGACACAGAGTTGGAGGAGGAGGAGTCCAGAGGAAAGGGAGAGAGCCAGGTGAACACAGGAAGGGAGGATGGACTCCTGCCCCTTCTCAAACCCACCCGCCCACTCCATCCACTCCCCTTCCCCACCCCACCCGCTGCCCAGGCCTCTTCCCTCTTTTGCTCCTGCTCAGAGAAAGATGGCCTGAAAACACCCGTCAGCTCCGCTCTTCTTCCCTCCCCTGCTGGAAGCCTGGGGCCCATCGCCAGACCACCTTGACCTCAGCCAGCGTCCAGGGCCAGGAGCCGGCACCTACACTCGGGGACTTTCAGAAGACAGAGACTGGAGCGGGGTGGGGGCTCGCCGCCCCCCCAGGGGCCGCCAGAGGGACGGTCAGGCTGAGGCAGGAAAGAAATCTGGCTGGGCACGGACTCACAAGTCGGTGTCGGTTCCAACTTCCAGACTCTGAACCCACCCGGCAATTGACTTTAGGCGGATTGAAGCCCGGCACAAATTTGCAAACTGGCTTCTTGGTGAGAGGTAATTAAAACAGCCCCACGTGTACCGCAAAGCTTAAGACTTGTTGACGTCGAAACTCTTTGGCAAAGTACACAGCACCTCTCCCGAAGACATGGGTTCCCTAGGCTGAGAAACAATGCTCATGTGCCAGGGCAGCCACACTCAAGCTGTGGGTCCACACCCCGTCTGGGGCTCTATGGACCCATTCACCAGGGTCACCTGTGACCCTCAGACAACAAATTTATGTTAAGAACCATGCCAGTAGTTACTGCCTTCCACGTAAAAGTCTCAAGAGTCAGCTGTGGTCCAGCCCAACATCGAGCAAGTGGGGGGCGAGGGGGGTCACCCAGGCTCGACTCCATTTGTAAAGTGTAAAGAGGAAGCTGTGCCTCCTCTTCTGGTCCTTCCATCCTGCCCTCACTGATCCATAAATACATCTGCTCATCCATCCACCCATCCACCCATCCATCTATTCATCCATCCAACCAACCATCCATCCACCCTTCCAACCCTCCGTCCAACCGTACCTCCACCAACCCATCCATCCATCTAACCTCCCGTTCATCCATCCATCCACACTTCCACAATTACATACATACATACATACATACATACATACATACATACATACATCCGTCCATCTCCATTTATTCATCCAACCAAACTTCCATCCACCTATCAACCCATCCATCCAACCAACCATCCATCCACCCTTCCATCCCTCGGTCCAAACGTACATCCAACAACCCATCCATCCATCTAACCTCCCGTTCATCCATCCATCCATCCATACATACATACATACATACATACATATACATACATTCATACATACATCTGTCCCTCTCCATTTATTTATCCAACCAACCTTCCATCCACCCTTCCATCCCTCAGTCCAACCGTACCTCCACCAACCCATCCATCCATCCATACTTCCATACTTCCATACATACATACATACATACATTCATCCGTCCGTCTCCATTTATTCATCCAACCAAACTTCCATCCACCTATCAACCCATCCATCCAACCAACCATCCATCCACCCTTCCATCCCTCGGTCCAAACGTTACATCCAACAACCCATCCATCCATCTAACCTCCCCGTTCATCCATCCATCCATACCATACATACATACATACATACATAATACATACATTCATACATACATACATACATATGTCCCTCTCCATTTATTTATCCAACCAACCTTCCATCCACCCTTCCATCCCTCAGTCCAACCGTACCTCCACCAACCCATCCATCCATCCATACTTCCATACTTCCATACATACATACATACATACATACATCTGTCCGTCTCCATTTATTCATCCAACCAACCTTCCATCCACCCTTCCACCCCTTGGTCCATCCATCCATCCACCCACCTATCCGTAAGTCCGTCCATCCATCCATCCATCCATGCATGCATGCATGCATCCATCCCCAGCAGAAGCAGTATCCCTCCAAGTCGCCTGAGAAATTGCCTTCAGCGCAAGAAATGTCAAAACAGCCGTCCCCACTCCATGAAATACATCTGGAACAGGTGGACAGACTCCTGGAGCCAATGCCTGCAAGGAAGGAGCAGGGTGAAAGGGGCTGTGGGACATTGCTGGGGTCTTGGCTGGGTAAATCCCACCGCCACCGCCCCACACCCGGGCCTCTCACTTGGCGCCACCCTCCAGACCACGGCTGGCAGGCACGACCAGCCATGGAGGCAGTCAATGACTGCACAAGGCCAGTGCGGTGCCGTGGACAAAGAACGGGCTTTCTGCCACCACCGGTCGGCACGTGTCAACACTGGCAGAGACCCTTGGCCACGTTAGACACAGAACCAAGCAACAAACAAAACACAACCCAGACAGAAAACCCACAGAGCTTGAGCTTTTGTATTCAAAGGTTGCCAAAACTTTACAGGTTTGCAAGCCAGCTCCATCCCTGTTCCTTCAGGTGGACCTCAGGCTCCCCTTTGCTCACCGTGCTTTCCCTCCTACCAATTTGCTGTGGTGGGGTGTGACAATCATGTCAAGTGAGGTCCAAGTACCTGCCTGGTACTCAACTAAGCCTGAAGATAGAGGTGGTGCTGGTGGTGCTGGTCTGGGTGGTGGTGCTGGTGGTGGTGGTGCTTTTTATTATTATCATTGTTTAAAGAAAGCAAGAAGGGAGTAGGAAACCCTAAGGCGAGGGTGGCGGTTTTAATAAAAGTTGGAGGCGGCATGTGTGTAAAACGGGCCCCCCAAAGAAGCCAAGGCCGAGGCCATGGGAGGGGGTTGTAGCCAAGTTGGCGACGGACTGGGCCTTGGAGAACATGGGCGGCGTCGGGTAGGTCCCGAAATCGCTGCCCCCGAACTGTCGACTCCTGCACCTCCGCCCACCGCACCCTTCACACGCCCACCCCACCCCAGCCGGCCCTTTGCACAAAGTTGGAGCCAGGGAGCTGCAGTTTGGCCAAGAAGGCCGGGTGAGCCACGGGGCGTGCGGGGAGAAGGCGTGGGCCGGCGTGCGTCCCTCCGTCGGGATCGCTTAGAGGTGGTGCGGGGAAGGAGGACGAGGCTCGCCGGTGGTGTCCTGGGGAGTCCTGGGATGTCCTGGGAGTCCTGGGGTCTCCTGGGATGTCCTGGGATGTCCAGGGGTGTCCGGGGTTGGCCTGGGGTGTCCGGG
>NW_023414058.1:0-6236 GCF_903995425.1 Onychomys torridus | reverse complement strand
ATACCCAGCAAAACTTTCAATCATTATAGATGGAGTGAACAAGACCTTCCAAGACAAAACCAGATTTAAACAATACTTATCCACAAACCCAGCCCTACAGAAAGCACTAGAAGGAAAATTCCAACCTAAGGAAGGCAGATACACCCATAAAAACAGAGGCAATAGATAACACCACAGCAGTAAACCCAAAAGAAGAGAAGTACACACACACTGCCACCAAAAAATAAAAATAATAACAGGAACGAACAATCACTGGTCATTAGTATCCCTTAATATCAAAGGACTTAATTCACCTATAATAAGACATTGACTAACAGAATGGATAGGAAAACAGGACCCATCTTTCTGCTGCATACAAGAAACACACCTCAAATTCAAAGATAGACACCTCCTAAGATTAAAAGGCTGGGAAAAGACTTTCCAATCAAATGGTCTTAAGAAGCAAGCTGGTGTAGCCATCCTAATATGTGGTATTGTGTATGCCCAAAATATTGTATGTTCCCCGAAATAAATTTATCTGGGGTCAGAGAATAGACAGCCACTAGAACAGAGCCAGAAATGATGGCTAGAAAACGTGTCAGAGCAGAAGTTGGGTGGTGGTGGTGCAAAGAATGCTTAGGGGAGCAGGACATCCCAGCTGGATCAAGAACAGAAAGGGAGAACAAGGAATAACAGACCATGGTAAATGATGACCACATGAGAACAGGAATAGGCAGAGTGCTGGGTAGGTCCCCAGAAATCCACAATGATACATCCTCTGTAGACTGCTGGCAATGGTCAAGAGAAAGCCTGACCTGACCTAGTCTGGTGATCAGATGGCCAAACACCGTAACGGTATGCTGGAACTCTCATCCAGTAACTGATGGAAGTGGATGCACAGATCCTCAGGCAGGCCCCAGGTAGAGGTCCAGGTGTCCAATTGTCGAGAAAGAGGAGGGACTGTAAGAGTGTGAATTGTTGAGTCCAAGACTAGAAAAGCACAGGGACAAATAGCCAAACAAATGGAAGCACATGAATTATGAACCAAAGGCTGTGGAGCCCCCAGCTGGATCAGGCCCTCTGGATAAATGAGACAATAGAATAGCTTGAACTGTTTGGGAGGGACACAGGCAATTGGACCTGGACCTGTCCTTAGTGCATGAGCTGGCTGTTTCGAACCTCGGGCTTACACAAGGACAATTTGCTCAGCCTGGAAGGAGGGGACTGGACCTGCCTGTACTGAATCCACCAGGTTTAAATGAATCCCCAGGGGAGTCTTGGCCCTGGAGGTGATGGGAATAGAGGGGAGGGGCTGGGGGGAAGGTGGGTATGAGGGTGGGATGGGGAGGACAGGGAAACCCATGGCTGATGGGTAAAATTAAAACACAAATACAATAAATAAAAAAGGAGAAAAAAATTGTGAAAAAAACAAATACACTGAACCGAAGAGAAGAGAAAGTGGGGAAGAGCCTTGAACACATCAGCACAAGCAGACAATTTCCTGAACACAACACCAATAGTTCAGTCATGAAGATCAACTATTAATAAAAGGGACCTTATGAAACTGAAAAGATCCTGTATTGCAAAGGACACTGTCAATAGGACAAAAAGGTAACCTACAGAATGGGAAAAGATCTTCACCAACCCCACATCTGACAGAGGCCTTATATGCAAAATATATAGAATAAACGAGCAACTAGATATCAAAATCATCACCATCATCACCATCATCATTATCATCATCATTCAAATAAAACATAGAGTACAGATCTAAAACGAGAATTCTCCATAGAGAATTTTCAATTTAACCAAGAAACACTTAAGGAAATGTTCAACATCCTTAGTCATTAGGGAAATGCAGATTGAAACTGCCTTGAGATTCCATCTTACACCTGTCAGGATGGCTAAGATCAAAAGCACAGGTGACAGTTCGTGCTGGTAAGGATGTGGAACAAGGAGAACACTCCTCCATTGCTGGTGGGAGTGCACACTTTTATATCCAATTTGGAAACCAATATGGCAGTTTGTCAGAAAATTGGGAATTGATCAAGACCCAGCTATACCACTCTTGGCATATGGATACTATATCCTACCGCAAGGACACTTCCTCAACTATGTTTAATGTGACCTTATCATAATAACCAGAAACTGCAAAGAACCTATATGTCCATTTATAGAAGAATGGATAAAGAATATGTTGTGCATTTACACAATGGAATATTATTCAGCTATTAAAAATAACATCATAAAATTTGCAAGCAAATGGATGGAACTAGAAAAAAATCATCCTGAGTGATATAACTTAGACCCAGAAAGACAAATATAGTATATATTCACATATAAGTGGATATTAGTCATTAAATAAATGATAACAAAGCTACAATCAATAGGTTCATGTTGTGGATATTGCTGTGTATGCTGTGAATGTGGTGCTCTGATTGGTTAATAAATAAAGTGCCGATTGGCCAGTAGACAGGCAGGAAGTATAGGCAGGACAAGCAGAGAGGAGAATTCTGAGAAGAGGAAGGCTGAGTCACAAGTCGCCAGCCAGACACAAAGGAAGCAAGATATGAAGGCAGAACTGAGAAAAGATACCAAGCCACATGGCTAAACATAAATAAAAATTATGGGTTAATTTAAATGTAAGAGCTATGTACCATGAATCTTAAAAGTTCTTATTAATAAAACAAAACTGTAGCCAGGTATTGGGGTAAATGCTGGAAGATCAGAGAAGCAGAACAAGCTACAGCTTCCTCACCTCACCAGTTCATCAGCTGATTCTGTTTCCTCAGACTGGAAGCCTCTCAGTCCTCATCCAAATTGATCTCAGCTGAACTGTTGCTCAAAAGCCTAAAAGCTTAACCTGCTTAGTTACTAGTTTTCATGTCTTATACACCTTTCTGCTTTCTGCCATTACTTCCTGGGATTAAAGGCTCATGTTACCATGCCTGACTTTCCAGTGTGACTTTACAACTCGCAGAGATCCAGGCAGATCTCTGCCTCTGGAATGCTAGGATTAAAGGCATGTGTGCCACCATTTTCTGGCCTGTATATGTTCTGTTCTGTGACTCCAGATAAATTTATTAGGGTGCACGATATATTAGGGAACAATATCAACATAGAGCTAGTCAGTGGTAGGCCTGAGCTAATGGCTGAGCAGTTTTTTGTTTTTCTTTTGATTTTTTGAGACAGGGTTTCCCTGTGTAGCTTTGTGCCTTTCCTAGAACTCACTTGGTAGCCCAGCCTGGCCTTAAACTCACAGAGATCCACCTGGCTCTGCCTCCTAAGTGCTGGAATTAAAGGCTAATAGTTTTATTTAAAAAAAACCTCAGTGTGTTTACTTGGGTTCAACTTGTTGCAGGACTGGTGGATGAGAGAGCTTTGTCCTGACCATGGACCAGGTAGGACACAGGAAATCTCCAGTGACAGACCCAGAAACATTAAAAGTGGGAGGAGTCTAGAGACACACATCGTTCTTCTTGGGAAGGGGAAATAGAATAGATTTTGCGTGTGGATTGGGATGCATGGAGATGGAAGCAAGAGGAATCATATGTAGGGGGAGATGAAATGGAGATTGAGACTATGGGAAAAGATGGCTGGGATTGTGGAGATTTGGGGGAGGGTATGTGGTAACCAAGTCTGGTGGAAACTTCCTATAATCTATGATGACGA
This sequence comes from Onychomys torridus, assembly GCF_903995425.1. NCBI lineage: Eukaryota > Metazoa > Chordata > Mammalia > Rodentia > Cricetidae > Onychomys > Onychomys torridus. The sequence goes on along the minus strand of NW_023414058.1, from coordinate 2,585 downwards.
TCCTAGTGAGGATTCTTAAAAATGGGGCATATGGAGTCTCAAGTTGCCATCTCTTGCAGGCATGCAAGAATGTCTGAGATGGGACTAAGTTTCATTCAGTTGAGTTGTTGGTTGGCTAAGGGGATTATGTGGAAATGGCAAAGAACCCAGGCTGAGGCTAGGAGAGAGAGTTGATCTCTAAAAACTGACAGCAGGCCTTCATTGCCCAGGACAACTTTCACGCAGCCCATTGAATGTGGAGAGGACAATATGGTGCCTCCATGCATCTTCACCTCTACATTTGAGTCTCCTGGTGCAAGGAGGGACTCCGCAGGCTGTAGACACCAACCCAGCCACAAAATCTTAGACCAACAATCAGTCCTGCCTGCATGATATGCTTGGGCGATGGTGGTATAGAAGTTGTAGGAGAGGCCAACAAATGTCTGATTTAACTTGAGGCCTGTTCTGAAGAAGGAGCCTATGCCTGACACTGCTTGGATGGCCAGGAATCACAGACTGGCTTGCCCAGAGACATAAGGTAAAACCAAACAAACATGACCCAGAAAAGAACAAACATACACACAAACAAACAAACTAACAAAACCAAAAATCAGTGAAATGATTCCTCATGTCATTCTGCTATATTCATAAATGGGTGCCTTGTCCAGTCATCATAGAGAGGCTTCTTCTGGCAGCAGATAGAAGCTGGTGCAGAGAGCCACAGGCAGGCATTATGTGGTGACGGTGTCTACTGGATGTCTCTATCAGGTCCTTGCATTGGGAACTCAAGTGGAAGAGGAGGTGGAAAGATTGTGGGAAGTCAGTGGGGATTTAGTACACTAGGGGAACACAGCCCACTGCATCAATTAAACAGGGCACATATGGGCTCACAGGGACTGAGGTGGTGATCATGGGGCCTGCATGGGTCAGTGCTAGGTCATCTATATATGTGTTGTGGCTGTTAGCGTGGTGGTTTTGTGGGACTTCTTACTATGGGAGTGGATATTGTCTCTGACTCTTTTGTCTGCTGTTGGGGCTCTTTTTCCTTTTGTTAGATTGCCTGGTCCAGCTTTGGTGTGAGGGCCTTTGCTTTGTCTTACTGTACTTTGTTTTGTCATGTTAACTGTTGTCTACCAGAGGCCTGCTCTTTTGGAAGACAGAAAGGAGAGTGGAGTTTGGGGAGAGCTGGGAGGAGGGGTGGGAGGGGAAACTGTGGTTGGGATGTATAGTATGAGAGAAGAATCTACTTTAAATATAAAGAAAATCAAAACAAAAAACAAGAATCTCACAAAACTTTGTATATCCTTTATTTTATATTTTGTTTTTGTCAAGGTTCCTATGCTAATCACAAACAGCAGCATCTCAGGGGCAATACAATCACATACAAAACTCACTTACCGTGACCCATATGATTACTTTACCCCCTGCATGCATAATTGTCTTCCCCACTTTGCAAACCTAATCATTAATCAGCATGAATCTTTTCAAAATTACCTGTTTACACCAGTGGCTATTGAGCTACAGAGTGCACATTCCATTAAGGTTACTTGAAGATCTCACAGCAAAAGAAGAAAAACCAGTGTGAGACTACATGAGGGGAATTGATGAATGCTTGTCCAGACACCCTGGGAATATCAGCATCAGGATAATACTTATTAGATAGATCCCACAGCATCAATAATAGCTCTAATAATAGCCATGACCTATATAGAGCTTTGTCTCTTCAAAGGTGATATGAATACATTATACAAAGAATGGCTAGCTTCCTGTGGGGTTTAACTGCAACTATGTTAGGAAGAATTAAACTATAATTTTCTTCTTCCCCCTTTCCTCTCTAGCTCTCTATTTCCATTGCTTTTGTCCCACTGGTGTATCTTCCTATCTCAACCCAGGCTCAGATTCCAGTCTAAGATTTAGACAGAGAGATTATTAAACAAACACTTGATATTTAAAGATTTTTATACTTGTAATAAGTTATGATTTTCTCTGAATGCAGTGTTTCCTTAAAGGAGGAAATAAGAGTTTTAGCAACAACAAAAACCCTAAGATTTTAATTAATGCTATCCTCATAAACATGAAATAAGTGAATAAAAAATAATGAGGGTATCTGAATATCAAAGGAAAGAATAACATAAATATATTAGATGTATGGATTGTATGCTGCTAAGTATTATGTATGTAGGCATTATTCACCTTGCAAGCTGAAGAATCAGAACAGAATATATATTATGATTCTGAATAGAATATGTATTATTATTACCACAAGATAAGTTATGTATTTTAAAACGACTTTTATTATTCTTTGAAAATTTCATACATTTGTACAACTTATTTTTATTGTATCTGTCTATTATTACCTATGTTGAACTTCTCTACCAGTTTCATGTCTTTTTAAATTTTCATTAATAACCCTCCTGAGTCCAATTAATGCTGATATTTGCAAGACTATACAGCCATCCACTGGGGCATAGACCAAATACCAAAGGAAAACTGCTCTCTATTCTTCAGTAGCTATCAACTGCTAAAAACTACCACCAAGGACAAAATATATTTTCCTCAATGATTGTAATTGTATTACAATCCATGAATTGAGAAGCATACAAGTA
>NW_023414057.1:0-7911 GCF_903995425.1 Onychomys torridus | reverse complement strand
AAGAAACTGTGGGAAATGTAGTTCAGATGTCATACAGAAAGGCACTCTGGAAAATGTAGTTCTTACATCATTGTAAACGGAGCTGTGGGAAATGTAGTTCTGGTGATGTATTTTAGTCACTGTGAAATGTAGTTCTGATGTCATACAGAAAGGCACTCTGAGAAATGTAGTTATGAGGTCACAGTGAATGACACTGTGGAAAGATATGCTCTGATGATATAGAGAAAGGCCCTGTAACATGGGGTTTGATGAGCCAGAGAAATATTTTGGGAAATAGAGTTCTGGTGACATAGAGAATGGATCTGTTGGAAATATAGTTCTGATGATATACACATAGGAACTGTGGAAAATGTGGTTCAGATGACACCAAGAAAGGCACTGTTGATAATGTTGATTTGATTAAAAAGAGAATGGCATGTGGTTCTGATGAGATGGAGGAAGGCTCTGTGGGAAATGTAGTTCTTGTGTTAAAGAGAAAGGAACTGTGAAAAATTTAGATCTGATGTCATAGACAAAGGAACTGTGGGAAATGCAGACCTGATGACACAGTGAAAGGTACTGTGGGAAATGTAATTATGAAGTCAATGAGAAAGGCACTGTGGGTACTGAATTTATGAGACATAGAGAAAGGAAATGTAGGAAATGTAGTTCTGTTCACTCAGAGAAAAAACTGTGGGAAATGTAATTCAGATGACAACAAGAAGGATAGGGTGGGTGATGTACTTCTGTGAAATAGAGAAAAACACTGAGGGAAATATAGTTCTGATGGGGTAGAGAAAACAATTGTGGAAAATGTAGTTATGATGATGTAAATACAGGTAGTTGGGTAAATGTAGTTCTGATGAAATAGCGAGAGGTTGTGTGTGAAATGTATTTCTGTGACATAGAGAAATGCACTGTGGGAAATGTAGTTATGATGACACAGAAAAAGGAACTTGTTGTAATGCAGTTCTGATGAAATGCAGGAAAGCACTGTTGAAAATGTAGTTCTGATGACATAGAGACAAGCACTGTGGGAAATGAAGTTCAGATGACAAAAAGGAAAGCACTGTATGAAAAGTCATTCCAATGAAACAGAGAAAGGAACTGTGGGGAATGTAGTTCTGATGATGTAAATACAGGAACTAAGGTAAATGTAGTTATGATGACATAGAGAAAGGAAGTGTGGGAAATGTAGCTCTGTGTCATAGAGAAAGAAAGGAAGGAAGTATAATTGTGATGATACAGACAATGGCACTGTGGGAAATGTAGTACTAATGATGTAGAGAAAGCAACTATGAACAAAGTAGTTCTCATGACATAGACATAGGAACTGCAGGTGATCTAGTTCAGATGACTCCAAACAAGAAACTGGAGGTAATGTCGAACTGATGAAACAGAGAAAGGCACTGTGGGAAATGAAGTTCTGATGTCATAGAGGAAGGAAGTGTGGGAAATGTAGTTCTGATGACAGAGTGAAAGAAACTGTGGGGTGTAGTTCTTGTATCACTGTGAAAAACACTGTGAGAAACGTAGTTCTTATGACATAGATAAAGGAGCTGTGGGAAATGCAGTTCTGATGTCATAGAGAAAGGAACTGTGGGAAATGCAGTTGTGATGATGTAAATGAAGTAAGTGTGGAAAATGTAGTTCAGATGACTCAGAGAAAGGCACTGTGGGAAATGTAGTGCTGATGACTAAGAGAAAAGCACTGTGGATAAGTAGTTATGAAGACATAGAGCAAGGCGATATGGGAAATATAATTATGATGACAGAGAGAAAAGACCTGAGGGAAATATAGTTCTAATGTCACATAAAGACACTGTTGGAAATGTAGTTCTGTGACATAGAGAAAGGCACTGTGGGTAATGCAGTTGTGTGACAAGGAGAAATGCATTGTTGGAAAGGTAGTTCTGATGATGTAGATAAAGGCAAGATGGGCAATGTACTTCTGATATCATAGATACAGGCCACTCTGGGAGATGTATTTCAGATGTTACCAAGCAAGGCACTGTTGGAAATGATGAACTGATGATGCAGATAGAGGCAAGATGGGCAATGCACTTCTGATGTCACAGGGAAAGGCACTGTGGGAAATGTCATTCTGATGATGTAGAGAAAAGAAAAGTGGGAGATGTAGTTCTGATAAAAAAAAGAGAAAGTAAATGTGGGAAATCTAGTTCTGATGATGTAAATAAAGGAATTTTCAGATATGTAGTTCTGATGATGTAGAGAAAGGAACTGTGGGTAATATTGATCTAATGATTTAGAGACATGCATTATACAAAATTTGGTTTTGATTAGGTTGAGAAAGGCACCGTGGGAAATGTAGTTCTGATGAGATGAAGAAGTGCACTGTGGGAAATATAGATCTGGTGTCATAAAATAAGAAACTATGGAAAATGATGTTCTGATGACATAGAGGAAAGAACTGTGGGAAATGTAGTTATGATGACATAGAGAAAGGAAATGTGATAAATGAAGTTCTGATGAAGTACACATAAGAATTGTGGAAATTGTAGTTCAGATGACACAAAGAGAGCTATGGTTGGTAATGTTGAACTGATAAAACAAAGAAAGGCACTGTGGGAAATGTTCTGATGATGTAAATAAAGGAACTTTTGGATGTGTAGTTCTGATGATGCAGAAAAAGGAACTGTGGGAAAAACAATCTGATCAAGCAGAGAAATGCATTGTTGAAAATGTAGTTATGATGATGTAGGGAATGAACTGTGGTAAATGAACTTCTAATGATGTAGAGACAGGCAGTATAGGAAATGTAGTTCTGATGTAGTAGAGAAAGGCACTGTGGGAAGTATAGTTAAGATGATCTATAAATAGTCACAGTTGATAATGTTGTTGTGAAGATGTGAAGAAAAGCACTGTGGTAATGTAGTTTTGAAAAAATAGAGATAGGCACTGTGGGTAATGTAGATCTGAAGACTCATTGAAAGGCACTGTGGGAAAAGTAGTTCAGATCACTCAGTGAAAGACATTTTGGAAAAATATGCTCTGATGATGTAGAGCAAGGCCCTGTAAGATGTGGTTTTGATGAACCAGTGAACAGGACTGTGGGAAATGTCATTCTGGTGACACAGAGATAGGCACTGTTGGAAATGTAGCTATTATGACATAGAGAAAGCCACTGTGAGAAATGGAGTTCTCATCCCTTGAGTAAAGGCTAGGTGGGAAATTTAGAGAATGGGACTTAGGAAGTGTAGATCTGATCACCTATCTAGTGGCATGGTGTGAAATGTTGAATTGATGAAGAAGAGAAAGGCATAGTGGGAAAGACTGTTCTGTCACATAGTGAAAGGCATTGTGGGGAGTGAAGTTCTGATGTCATAGAAAAAGACACTGTGGGAAATGTCTTTCTGTGACATAGAGACAGGCACTGTGGTAAATGTAGTTCAGATGGGACAGGGAAAGGAAATTTGAGTAAGGAAGTTCTGAAGAGATGGAGAAAGGCACCGTGAGTAATGTAGTTCTGATATCATAGAGAAAGGAACAGTGGGAAATGTAGTTCTGATGATGTAAGTAAAGAAATTGTGTGAAATGTAGCTCTGGTGGCGCAGAGAAAGGCAATGTGGGAAATATAGATCTGATGAGGCAGAGAAAGGCACTGTGAGAAATATAGTTCAGATCACTCAGTGAAAGACACTGTGGAAAATGATGTTCTGATGATGTAGAGAAAGGCCCTGTAAGCAATGTGGATCTGATGAACCAGAGAAACTCTCTGTGTGAAATGCATTTCCGATGACCTAGAAAAAGGCACTGTGGGAATTGCAGTTCTGTTACTTAAAAGAGAAAGGAAGTTAGGGAAATATAATTCTGATATCATAGAAAGGTACTGTGGGAAATGTAGTTCTGATGATGTAAATAAAGGAACTGTGAGAAATGTGAAGATGTAGTGAAAGCCAATCAGTGTAATGTAGTTCTGACAACAAAGACAAAAGCAAGGTGGGAAATGTCGTTCTGATGAAACAGAGAAAGGAAATGTGGGAAATGTAGTTTTGATGGCATTGACAAAGTCACTTTGGGTAATTTAGTTCTAATGAGGAAGAGAAAGGAACTTTGGGTAATGTAGTTCAGATGTCATAGAGAAAGAGACAGTGGGAAATGTAGTTCTGATGACATACACATACATTTCCCATAGTCTATCTCTTTGCCATCAGAACTACAGTTCCCATAGTGCTTTTCTGCATCTCATCAGAACTCATTACCTATAGTACCTTTCTCTTTGTCATCATAATTATGTTTCACCCAGACCCTTTCTCTATGTAATCAACACCACATTTTCTATAGGGCCTGTCTCTAGGTAATCAGAACATCATTTCCCACACTACCTATGTCTACCACATCAGAACTAAATTTTCCACAGTTCCGTTCTCTCCATCATTAGAACTATATTACCTAGAGTTCCTTTCTCTACATCATTAGAACTTCATTTCCCATAGTTTCTTTCTCTGTGGCATAAGAACTACATTTCCCACAGTGCCTTTATGCATCTTATTAGAACTACATTACCTATAGTTCCTTTCTGTGTGTCATCATAACTACATTTCCTACAATGCCTTTCTCCACATAAGCAAAACCACATTTCCTATAGTGTCTGTCTCTATATCATCAGAACATCATTACCTACACTTCCTTTCTCAAGTTCTACAGACTACATATCCAAAAGTTCCTTTATTTGCATCATGAGAACTAGACATCATTTCTCTATGATATCAGAATTACATTTCCAACAGTTCCTTTATCTACATCATCAGAACTACATTTCCCACATGTCTTTCTCTGTGACATAAGAACTACATTTCCCACAGTGCCTTCCTGGGTGTCATCTGAACTACATTGCCACAGAGCCTTTCTTTATATCATTAGAACTTCATTTCCTACAGTACCTTTCTGTACGTCATGAGAAATTCATTATCTACAGTGTCTATATGACATCAGAAATACATTGTCCATCTTGATTTTATCTTCATTTTTAATATTACATTTCCCACAATGCCTTTTTCTATGTCAAAGTAATACTTACCTATAGTGCCTTTGGCTGTTTCATCAGAACTACCTTTCTTGTAGTGCTTTCCTTGGTGACATCAGAAATATATTTCACACAGTGCCTTCCTCTGTTTCATCAGAGCAACATTTCCTACAGTGCCTTTCTCAGAGACATTTGTACTACATTTCCCACAGTGCCTGTCTCTATGATCAGAACTACAGTGCCCATCTTTCCTTTATCTACATCATCAATACTACATTTCCACAGTGAATTTTCGGTGTCATATGAACTCCATTTCCCAAGGTTCCTATGTTTACGTCATCACAACTACATTTACCACACTTCCTTTTACTACTTCATCATAACTACATTTTCCCACAATGCCTTTCTCCATCTCATCTGAACTACATTACCCAAAGTTCCTTGCTCTATGTCATCATATCTACATTTCCCACTATACATTTCTTTATATCACAGAAAATACATTACCTACAGTTCCTTTCTTGGTTTCATCTGAACGATATTTCCCACAGTTCCTTTGTCTAAATCATCAGAACCTCATTCCCACAGTTCCTTTCTCCATGTCATCAGAACTATATTACCCACAGAGCCTTTCTTTTGTCATCATAACTACATTTCCCACATTTCCTATGTCTACATAATCAGAAATCTATTCTACAAGAGTTCTGCTCTCTGTGTAATCAAAATTTCATTTCCCACAGTGTCTTTCTCTGTGAGACTACATTTCCCACAGTGTCTTTCTCCATCTCATCAGAACTGCATTACACAAAGTTCTTTGCTCTGTGTCATCATAACTACATTCCCCACAATACCTTTCTCTATGACATCAGAACACATTTCCAGAGTTCTTTTATCTATGTCATCAGTACTACCTTTCCCACTGTTCTTTTCTCGCTTGATATAAGAACTACTATTCCCACAGTGCCTTCTCCATCGCATGCATAACTAACATTACCTAAAGTCTTTGCTCTATGACATCATAACTAGGTTTCTCCACAATGCCTTTCGCTTTTTCACAGAAATCCCTTACCCACAGTGCCTTTCTTGGTGTCATCTGAACTGCATTTTCCACAGTACCTATGTTTTTGTAATCAGAACAAACATTTATTCAGAGTTCCTTTCTCAAGGACATCAGAACTATGTTACAAAAAGTTCTGTCTCTATGTCATCTGAACTACATTCCCACAGTTCCACTTTGTATTGTCATCAGAAATCCTTTTCCCAAAGTTCCACTCCCTAGCCATCACAACAGTGTCTTTTTTAGTGTCATGTGATCTACATTTCCCACAGTTCCTTTCTCTATGACATCAGATCTACATCTACCATGCTTCCTTTCTCTGACATGAGAACCACTTACCACAGTTCCTTTCTGTGTCATCAGAACTACATTTCCCAAATCAATATCTCTATAACATCAGAAGTACATCTCAGAGTTCCTTTCTCTACATCCCAGAACTGCATTTCCCACAGTGCCTTTCTCTGGTTCATCAAAACCATATCAACAGAGAAAAACAATGACATCATGAGGTTTGCAGGCAAATGGATGGATCTAGAAAAAATCATCCTGAGTGAGGTAACCCAGACTCAGAAGGACAAACACGGTATGTACTCACTCATAGGAAGATACTAGATGTAAACAAAGATGACTAGACTGCTACACAACTCCAGGGAGGCTACATAGAAAAATGGGACCCTAGGAAAGAACATGGATCACACAATGACATAGAATGGGATGAGAGCTACATGAACAACCTGGACAAGAGTGGGAGTAATGGCAGAGCAAGGTCTCCAGATGCAAATGGCTGAGAATACTTAAAAGCCAATTCAAAATGGAGCTAAAAACAGCATCCTAGTTGTCTTGCTCAAATTGGTGGGTTCTTGGTGTGTGCATTTGACCACCAGTATGGAGGGAATGAGGTGCCTGCAAGTGGCAAATTATGCTGCATGGTAGATTTAGCGTTTACTAGTATAACAAAAGGTGTTTTCTGGGCTACACACTGCTTTGATATAACTGCTTCTGATAGTTTGATACACATGGCTCCAGACCCAGAGCTGACATTAAACTGTACCACCTCCATTGGGAAGCTAAGGGGGCAGAGGCAGCAGCCACAGTGGAGAATGCAGTCTTAGAATGCTGAAGTTTAATACAATAGATCCACAATAAGACAGATTCAGATGGAACAAGACTTTAAATGCTTTACAATGTGTTTAAAAATGTACGTAGGCTTGAAAGAAAAAAAAAGGATTATATACAGTTATAAAAGAATAGATAGTTTTTAAAAATAAAGTTTGTAAAGAGACAGTAAAGGTAGTAAAAAAAATAAGCCATGTAAAGATGGATATTACACAGAGAATCTGGATTTTTTTCCTTTGGGATTTTTAACTGAAGAGTGATATTGGATTGTAAAGGCAGCAGATTTAAGCATACAATTTGGAAAGTTTCATTTGAGCCACTGAATACTGAATTTCTAACTAGGGGACTCTCATTTTGCACATGAATTTAATACTGTTTTGCACTGTAAAGTCAGCTCAAAGAGCTGAGACGCAGGTCATTTGACTGTAGATATGTGTGTCAGGTGACAAAGCTCAGCAGCTAACATAAAACCTAGTGACAACATCAAACAGTTGGTTTTAATGCCAGTCCTCTACCTGGGAATGGCCTGGTACTAATCAAAGTCAGGATAGCTCTGTGTTTTTCAATTATTTTTATATTTTTTAAATATCAATGAATAGTTTTAATTTTTAAATTGAATTTCCTTGAATTGTATTAATCCTCTAATCTCTTGTTTGTTTTATTCTTTGAATTTCCCAGTCATTAAAGATTTCTTTGCAATTTTCTAAATGTTTTTTGTTTGTTTGTTTTTAAATTACCAGAAAACAACATTTAGTTTTTTAGTTAAAGTATA
>NW_023414056.1:0-49915 GCF_903995425.1 Onychomys torridus | reverse complement strand
CAACCTCTGCTGCTTAAGACTTGTGCATCCTCCTGTTGGGGACCTGAATCCTTTTGTCTGTACCAGGTCTCCTAGAGAACCACCTATCTTAAATAAAAGTTCCATCTGTCCCATTAATAGAATGAGTCTAAATGAAAATATCTTATATTGAGTTTTCCCTTAGGAGAGAATGTTCCTACTCTGGAGTACCTCCTCCCCTGATCCTAAACACATAAAGAAGAGTCACTGAGGCTGCTAGTTAGCCACCTGTCAAAGATACCTAAAAGAGGAACCAAACTTTCAGAGATCAAAAGCAGTTGATTGATTTATCCAGGAATTAAGGAAGAGCAGCATCAGAGCCAGACTTTGAGGAGAGGTAGGCTGGGAATTGCTGAGTTGATTGAATCACTGAAGTCTTGGTATATCCTCTAAGCTTACTGAGTCCCTAGAGACATGATGAACTGGAGAGAGATTATTGATGTTGGGGAGCATTTTACTGATCACATTCAAAGGGGACCAGTCACAAAAGCCCATTGTTGGTAACTGTTGAATATATTCTGCACCTTTGGGAAACCTGAATATTGTCTCACTTGTAAGGACCAGCACTGTAAGTATGGAAGTTCAAAGTTTAAAGAGGACAGAACTCACCAGTGAAGCATGAAAATCATTAGGTCCTGAGAAGCTGAGTCTTGGCAGTCAGCCGGATACAATTGAAAAGCACCTAGGATCTTCTCATAGCACACCCTTAACTGGATCTGGAAAAGTGTTTCTAAGGAGGATTATCTGGGCGGGACATGGGGAGGGGCAAGACAACCAATGAAAGTTTTGGAGACATTCTGGGAATGTGAGTCTGGATGGGAAGAAGACTGCCACTTTCACAGGTTCTTCCCTGTCTCTGTTTCTTGACCACCATGTATGAATGCTTCCATCCTGCCCTCCATGTTGTGAAGACTGAGACCCCTGACTGGGAAAGGAAGACACCTCTTCCCAGATGATGTTAATGAAACAATTTAGTTTAAAATCCTGACAAGTGTAAATAACAGCTGTGGAATGGGCACCATCCCTATTTTATTTAAGATGAACCACAATAAGCAAAATACACTTGTTATTGTTGGTTCCCAGTTGAAGGAGACATGGAATTAACTAAAACTGTAAAACGGAGGGCACAACAGACAGAAGGTTTTCCCCTTCAGTTGAAGAGGGTAGATCATCTTCAAGTACAGACTTTGAATGTGGAATGACAAAAACATTTAATCTGGATCTCAGGGCCTGAATACACACGCCTTTAATCCAGATCTTGAGGCTGGTAGCCACACCCTAGACTGGGCCACACCCTCTGCTGGAAGCGTATAAAATGACGTGGGAGCAGGAAGCTCTTGGTCTTTGCCTGCTTGCCCTCACCTTGCGACAGGTCCATCCCTTCCCTGGCGTTAGAGAATATTTGGAACACCAGCACATACTGAAGACCACTGGACACATCCAACCACCTGGACTGAGTAAGTACTGGAATTGTGGACTTTCCCTTCACAGCAATCCAGTGTGAGATTAGCAGGACTGCAGCCCTGAGTCATTCTAATAAACCCTATTGGTTCATGCAGAGTACGATCCTTGTATATGTTCTGTTACTCTAGAGAACCATAATATAACATTTTTGATATGAGTGTATAGAATTTTCTAAAATATACAACAACTGTGTATAATTGTTAAAACCAGTTACCTATTGACATAAGATTCAATCTAGACCTAAAATGGAGTGATGTAAGAGTCCCTAGTAGCCTAGACTATGTACTCTGAAACTAGTATTGAAATCTGTACAGAAAATATCAGAGATCCAAGTATCCAGCCCCATCGAAAAGGGAATAGAGGAAAAACAAAAACTTAACATCTAAATCCTGTCTATTCTTGATCTCACAGGGGGAAGAGAAATCAATTACTCTTTCTTCATTTTGTATCCAGTTAAAACTTCAAACTACCTGGAGGAGAAATGGCAGGAGATGGGACAGACCAGAGATGGGACCACACTCAGAATTTCTCCTATGTGTGGACCATCCACAACTTCAGGTTTTTTGTGGAGGAAAGGACAGAACTCATTAGAAGTTCAACTTTCTCAACAGGAGACAATGAGATATGGTGTTTGATAGCATACCCAAATGGATTTGATGAAGTAAGTGCAGATTACCTGTCAGTTAATCTAGTTTTGCTCAGCTGTCTAAAGAGGCATGTTTGGGCAAAGTTCCAGTTTTGGATCATAAGCGCCGAAGGAGAGAAAACACAAACCATGAGGACCTCAAGAGCCATTAGGTTTGTGCCAGGCCTTGGCTATGGATTCAAAAAGTACATCCTTCGAGATTTCCTCTTTTCCAATGCATCTCATCTTCTCACAGATGACAAGCTCAGCCTCTTCTGCAGGGTGAGCATTATCCAGGACTCCTTCAGAATCTCTGACCAGAACAGGAAGCCAGGGATTCAAGTTCCCAGATGCACATTGGCAGATGAGCTAGGAGAGCTTTGGGAGAATTCCCAATTCACAGACTGCTGCCTGGTGGTAGCTGGTCAGGAATTCCGGGTTCACAAGGCCATCTTAGCAGCTCGCTCTCCAGTGTTCAGAGCCATGTTTCAACATGACATGAAGGAGAGCAAAAGTAACCACGTTGAGATCCATGACCTGGAGCCACAAGTCTTCAAGGCAATGATGGGCTTCATTTACACTGGAAAAGCACCAGACCTGGACAGCATGGCAGCTGCTGTGCTGGCAGCTGCTGACAAGTATGGCCTGCAACGTTTGAAGGTCATGTGTGAGGATGCCCTCTGTAGGGACCTCTCAGTGGAGAATGCTGCCCACACTCTCTTCCTCGCTGACCTCCACAGCTCAGGGCAGCTGAAAATCCAGGCACTGGATTTCATTACAGCTCATGCTTCTGAGGTCTCTGAGACCCAAGGCTGGAAGGCAATGGTGGTCTCATGTCCCCATTTAGTGGCTGAAGCATACCGTTCCCTGGCTTCTGCTCATCTCCCTTTCTTGGAGCCCCCTTTCAAACGCTTGAAGCCATCCTAGGACTTGGTCAGCTGTGACCTACCCTTGTCTCCCAGAAGCAGCAGCCAGTGTTCTTCCCAATGACACCTGTGTAGACTATGGGGTGTGTGGAGCATTCCCAATGAAACTGGGGAAAGATGGCATGGTGGCTCAGGGTGTAATACAGGTGTAAATGAGTTGATTGTCAGTTTAAGGGAGGTGAAGCACTGAACTATGTTGTACACTACTCTGGTCTGTACTGGTTTGATTTGTCAATGAATTGGAAACTGGAATTCATTTTAGTTGCTGACCCAAGCATGATACAACAAGGTTTCTTTGGTGAAACCTGTCTGGATTGGACTGAGCAGAACTTACAGTCAAGGACTCTGGAAAGGAGAAAATAAACATGAATATTTGATTACAAAAGTAGCATAAGAGAATGAAGACAATTTTTTTCACCTAACTCTGTTTAGGACTGAAGAGGTGACTCTGTCAAAAGCAATTTTTGCTCTTTAAGAGGACCTTTTGTTCAGTCTTCCTCTTGTCTTCATAAGCACATCCATCTTTGTAAACAATGCGTATCCAAATAAAATACAAAATGAATAACAATTTTAAAATGAGTTTGTGGATTCCAGTGGTGATTCTCTTTGAAGACTCCCATTTTAGTCCACTTGGCTCTGCTCATCTGTGGAAGTTTTGCAGGGTCTTCCTGCCACACTCATGCAAAAAATGTGAGACAATACCTACAGAAATTCTGTTACACTCATAGATTGGTGTCTAGTCCAGTGGATATCAGTTATGCTTTTTCTAGCACTTGATGGGAGCAGATACTGAGATCCACAGCCAAACATTAGGCAGAGCTCAGGGAATCTCAAGTATCAGGGAAAAGCAGGATTGTAGGAGGGATCAAAGACATCAGGTGCACAGAGCCCACAGATTCATCTTAATATAGCTCATTTTGGCTCCAAGAGACCTATGAGGCAACCACAGAGCCTGCATTGGTCTGTATTAAGTCCTCTGCATACAGACTATGGTTGTTTGGCTCAGTGGATAGTGGGACTCCTAAGAGGGGAAGAATGAGAAGTCTCTGACCTTTTTTATCTGATGTTGGGAACATTTTCTTACTTCTAGGTTGGCTTCTCTAGCCTTGATATGAGGGTTTGTGACTACTATTACATTTTAGTATGTTGTCTTCATTTGATGACCCCAGGAGACCTGTGCTTTTCTGAAGGGAAATAGAGAAGTAGTACATCCCTGTGGAGGGAAGGAGGGGAGACTATGGCCAGATGGGATTGAATGAGAGAAGAAACATTAAGAACAAATAAGGAAATAAGAAAAAAGTAGAAAGACATTTGGGGAAGAAGTATTTGGACAGATTGGCAAAGGAACAAAGAATGTGGAGTTCCTTTGTCCTCTGTAAATTCCCATGAAAGGTTCTTTAGGCTAAGGAGGAGGTCAATAGTTAATTAGATATCATGACCCATTCCATGAACTGTCAGACTCTTTCCCCAATTGCTTTTGGTATTGCCCCATGGGCCCGTGATCACCATAGCCATTCTACCTGAGATGGAGGTTCTGCTTGTGATCAACATGTAGATATCCACACATCAAGACTCACCTGGTTACAGCTGCATCTGAATGTCAGATCTGCCAACAGCAAAGATCAACACAGAGACCCAGAGATGTCACATTCCCCAGGCTAACCATTCAACAAAGTCATGAAAGGATAACTACATTGTACCTTTTTCTCTGTGGAAAGGACAATCCTTCATTCTAGAGCTGGTTCTTACTCTAGATATAGATTTGCACTTCCCACCTGTAATGATTTTACCAAAACTACCACACAGGGATTAAGAGAATGCCTTGTCAACCATCATGTTATTCCACACAGTGTAGCTTCTGAGCAAGATTAAATTCACAGACAGATAGGTGAACCTGTAGCTCACAATCATTGAATCCAGTGGTTGGAGCAGGTTCACCAACATCCTGAAGTTGTTCTCAGGATGTTTAGAAGACACAGTTATGGAGCCAATGAAGTGGCAGCAACCCAGAGGGCTGGAGTAGAATTCTCCAGGAGGCTGATTTCCCCATAGCTCAGATCCATGGATCCAGGCAACCAGGTGGTACTATTGTACCACTCACTATCACCCCTAGAGACCTCTTGGGAAAGAAGTTTGCTTTCCTTTTATATGACCTTATGTTTTTTGCTTGGAAATTTTGATTCCAGTGTGATTGGTGGTGTGGGGCAGTGCTCTTGACTGGAGCTACAACAAACAGATCATTGATCTGGGAGCTCAGACTTCTCCCAAGCCACATTGAGCTTCTGATGTCCTTAATCCAAAAGGCCAAGAATAAATAACAGAGTTCAGAGGGGTGAATGACCAAGATAAAGATCAGGAAATTGCTTGGCTTCTCCACAATAGAGATAAGAAACATAATAGCTTGCAGGCAGGAAATCCTTTAGGGTGCCTCATTTTACCATATATTCCAATGATTAAAAATGTTTGGAAACTATAACGGACTGATGCAGGCAGATGACAAAAGATACATACACACCATGAATGAAAAAATATATCACGACTCCAGTCAAGTGGCTAAGATGGGTAGTTATATTCCCACTAAAGGAAAGTAAACCATCAATCAATATGTTTTCAGTCATTTAATAAGCTTAATTTTCTGCCAAATTTTCTCCCTAATTTCACGTTTGAGAGATTAGCCAGGAATATTGGACAAGTTGGGTTTTTATAACCCTAAAATATACAAGAGTAAGGTTTTCCTAGGGTTGGAGGGTTCCAGAGGAATTTTTGTGATGTAGGAACTTGGTTGAAGTTTCTTACCAGGATCCAATGACAAAAAGAAATGTTGTTTGAGAGTATACCTGACCAAGTCCATGAAGAAAGCAAAGATTACCTGTCAGTTTACCTAATGTAGCTCAGATGTCTAAAAATCCAAGTTTGAGCAAAGTTCTGTCTTCAGTGGGTGATGGACCCAGACATAGTCTGAGCTTCAGCCAGGGCTCATATGTCATCATTGACAGCACAGGCCTCTTTCAATGGCATGGCCCCTCTATATAGATTTATGTCTGTGTCTTCCATTCAATTCATGCTAATACCAAGTTTACCATAGCTTTGAAACACAGTATGAAATCAGGAATGGTGAGACCTACAGCAGTTCTTTTATTGTTCAGGAATGTTTTTGTTCTCCATGCTTTTTGTATTTCCATATGAACCTGAGAAGGATCTTGAAAAGTTATGGAAAAAATTGTGTGGAAATTTGATGCAGATTGCTTTGAATCTGTATATTTGTTTTTGTAGAATGTCTGTTTTTAGATGTTAATCCTACTGACCAATGAGCATGGGAGATTTTTCCATTTTCTGATATCTTCTTCACTTTCTTCCTCAAAGACTTGAAGTTTTTTTTTTTTTTTTTTTTTTTTTATCTTACAAGTCTTTCACTTGCTTTGTTAGAGTTACCCACAGGATATTTTATATTATTTGTGGCTACTTTCAAAGTTGTTTTTTTTTTTTTTTGTTGTTGTTGTTGTTGTAATTTCTTCCTTTCTCTGATTTCTTTCTGGTTTTTCTTAGGAACCTTTGGCAAGTGGCTAACTATTAATATCAGTGACTATTCTCTATGTGTGTTTGGGGTCAGAATTTCAGGTACTGATCACCTCAAACTCTTGGTCTTGGACTTTTATCGATGGGGAGACTTTTATTGATTATGCTTTTACTAGAATTTATGATTTGTTTAAAATACACATCTGATCTTGATCTCATTTTGCCAAGTGGGACCTATACTTTTTGATTTCTTAGTGTCCTTAGATGGGTCTGGAAGAGTGTTTCCAAGTAGCATTATCTGAGATGCAAGGGAAAGACCACCAACATAGTTTGCTGGGTCATCCCGATACTGTGGGTCTGAATGGAATAATGGCAGAAAAGAAGAGAGTTACCTTCAAGAGTTCTGGGCTTGCTTCCTGCTCATCATGTATGAGTACTTTACCTGTTCCATATAGTAAAAACTAAGACCACTGACAATTTATGAATAACAAGGAAAAGTGACTAGTGAATACTGCCAAGAAAGGGTAAGATGGTCTTCAAAAATTCCTGCTTCTGAAAATAATTTGTCAGATATTCTAGGCCTGTGGACAAATTGGTGGCTCCAGATGCTGAGAAACTTTAGGTGACTGTCCAGGCTGCTAGCTGTCTCTGTCTATTCTCACAAGATTTTGGAAATGGCTTGCTTGCATTTTTCGTTTCCTCCAGTATTATTATGTTCCTTCTCTGATCTTTGATGGAGTTGAAGACTAGATAGTTACAAGTGCCATCTTCTTGTATCTTAGCTAGAACATATTAGAACTAGAGTTCAAATCTTCAAGACAGGACAATAATCTCAGTAATGTGCCATTTACCCATGTTTTGGACATTTAGCATGTCTTTCTTGTTTAATGTTATTCTTTTTTTTTTATGTGGAGCTGAGGATTGAACCCAGGGCCTTGTGCTTGCCAGGCAAGCACTCAACCACTGAGCTAAATCCCCAACCCCTTAATATTATTCTTGTTGGTTGTATTTCCATTTTTGTTTATGTCATTACCCTTTGTTTTTCCTGAACATATACTTGATAATTGTTCTTGTTGAATGTAGTTTGCATTAAGATTAGCACGTTTTTATTTAGACTAAATGGGGAAATGTAGTGGTATTTGCTTTGCCCACGACCTTGGATTATATGGCCCAAAGGAGGTGGTGATTCCTGCCATTGTACGTGACCTCATATAAGGAGTTAGAGAAAGGCCACAGGCCCCTTCTCCCTGGTCCTGCTTGTGAGGTAGATTTGCTCTGGGTCAGATCACAGAATGACTTCCTCTGTCAACTCCATTCTGTAATTGTGAGTGTATTTCCTCAATTGATATCTTAATAAATTCCATTACCCATTTAATAGACTCATGTGGATTGATAATAAAGCAGAGGAGGAAGGGGAGGTCAGTATGTATTGTAAGAGAAAAGAAAAAATAAAAAAATTAAGAGGAACAAATAATGAAAAATTGGAGAGAAAGACATTCGAGGAAGAAATCTTTGTACTGCTCTGCAGAGCAAGGAATGTGAAAAGCCATGTGTCCCATGTAAATGCCCATCAAAAGGTGACTTATCCAGAAGAGGAGTTCAGTAATCTAATGCATAGGATGATTCATTCTCTGGACTGTGCTTTAATAATATGGCTTGCCTGGAGATCACCGGAAAAAGCCAGTTACAACACAAAAGTCATCCAATGTTAGCACATGCCTTTAATCCCATCACTTGGCAGGCAGGATCCCTGTGAGTTCCAATCCACATTGGAAACAGAGCCAGGTGTGGTGGCACATACCTTAATTCCAACACCAGTTAACCATGGAGGTCTGGAAGTCTATACAGATAGACAGGACATCATAGAGCTTGGAAGGAAAAGGAAGTCATGTAGCTGAACAGAGAGAGCAAACCAGATGGCAGAACAGCAAGGCATAAAGGCATAGGTAGACAGGAAGTAACTCGCATCTCTAAGCTGCAGAGTTGGTGAGGTAAGTTGGGCTGCTGGATTTCCCTATTTCCCTGATCTCTCTAAGGCTTTCACCCCTGAATTTGGCTCTTGTCTTCTTTTAATAAGACCTTCATAGCCAGAGAGGTGCAATGGAGGCCTACAAACTTGATATCCATGGATCTTACCATGTTCACCATTTCCTGAAGTAGCTGTCATGTTACAAAGATAGAATGTCATTTGAAGACACAGTTACAGAGCCAATGAATGTGGCATCAGTTTGGCTGGCTGGGGCAGGATTCTCCAGGAGACAGTATATGCTTTGAACCAGCATCGCATATATGATATGGTTTCTCCCTGGACAAGAACCATGGGTCCAGGTACCAGGTGGTAGAAAAGGGAATAGTTTCACTCACTATCACCCCCAATGACCCTTGGGGAAAAATTTGCTGCCTGTTCCCATGACTCTAAGTTCTGCTGGCCTAGACATTTTGGTTCCAGGGTGATAGTGTGGAGCTCTGCTCCTAACTGGTGCCACAACAAACATTCCATTGAACTGGAGCTCAAGCTTCTCCCAGGCCTCTTTGGGCTTCTTATGTCCTTAAGTCAACAACCTAAAAAAGAAATAACAGTGATAGGAGAGGTGATTGATCAAGTTTACCAAGGTGAAATTGGATTGTTGCTCCACAATGGAAGTAAGAAAGATTATGGCTGTTGGGCAGGAAATCCTTTAGGACTACTCTAGATTCCACCTTGTTTTATAATTAAAGACAATGGGAAACTACAACATTTTAATACAGGCAGGTAACAAAAGACACAGACCCACCAGAATGAACATATAGGTCACACTTTTTGAAAAGAGCCAAAGATGGCTAGTTTCATTCTCACTGAATGAGAGGAAAAGCCATGTATTCAAAATTTATTCAAATTATGTAAGCTTTGATTCGGCCATAATAGGATCTTCTCTAAAACCTGGTTTTAGAGAACATCCAGGAAAAAAGGAGAAATGGGGTTTTATATCCCCCCAAAATAGCGGAAAGGGTTTCCAGGGCTCGGGTGTTCCAGAGGAACTTTGATGATGTAGGTCCTTGGCAGAACAACATCTTAGTTTCTGAGTGTAGAGGTCTGGGTATAGGGTGTGGAATATGTACAATTCCAGAATCTTAAGTTTTACAGTAAATAGAAACAAAATTCTTTTGTCCCTGTAAAAAGATGGCTTCTGATATTAAGATGGAGTCAGACTGGACCATCAGTCATAGAAGACTGATTACAAATTCTAGCTAAGGCATACCATTTAGGACTTTTTTATTAATTTGAAGTAGGAAGAACCACTTCTAATCTGGATCTTGAGGCAAGACTCACTCCTTTATTCTTTGTGTTGTAGCAGGAAGACACACTTTTAATTGGGCCATACCTTCTGCTGAAAGCTTATAAAAAGACATTGAAGATGAAATCTTTGTGTGTTGCCTTCTTGCTCTTGCTTTACTAGCAGGTTTGCCTGCTTGTTTGCCTTCACTGGTTTTAGATCCTACTTCTTTTGGATTCCAGCATCTACTGAAGACCAGCTGAGACATCCAGCTTCATGGACTGAGCACATTTTGATTTTTGGAATTTCTGTTCATAGCCATCCATTGTTGAATTAGCTGGACTACAGCCTGTACATCATTCTAATAATTACACACACACACACACACACACACACACACACACACACACACACACACACAGACTCTCATTCCCTCTGTCTGTTCTGGTGTGTGAATGTGTGGTAACCACCTCTGGTTGTCTTATACTGTCTCCTTCTCTGTGTCTGTCAGTGTTGCTCAGTCTCTGTTTCTCATTCTCATTCTTTCTCAGTCTCACTCTCTCTCCGTCTCTTTCTCTGTCTCTCCCTATGTGTCTGTGTAGATGAATTTCTAAAATGGTCTTATTAAATAAAATCACAGAGCTGAATATAGAGGTGAAAGCCTTAGATCAGAAAACTAGGGAAAGCCACCAGCCAGCCTTACCTCACCAACTCTGCAGCTTCCAAATACAAGTCACTTCCTGTCTGCCTATGCCTTTCTTGCCTTGCTTTTCTACCCTCTCATTTGTCCTCTTAGCCCAGCTACCTCCCTTCCAGTTCCTACACAGCTCAGTCACTTTCTGTCTTTCTGTACAGACCTCCAGACCTCCATGGTTGGTACTGGGAATAAAGGCATGTGTCACCTTGCTTGGCTCTGTTCCCTACCTTGAACACACAGAGACCCTGCCTGCTAAGTGATAGGATTAAGGATGTATGCTGTCTGACTTTTGTGTTTACTATAGTGGCTGGCTTTCCTCTGATCTCCAGGCAAATTTTATTAAAGCACAAATAAAATATCACCTCATTTTCCCTTTTTTGTCTAATAAAAAATAAAAAAATTATAACTGCTATGAGAAAAACTATATAAAATAAGTACAATAACTATATACAATATATAAAATCAAAATATACATTAACAGTCTCTAGTCCATTTGCATTTGACAAATTTAGAGAAATGGGTTCTTTATCTATCTTATTTTGTGGAGTCCAAAATGTACCTCATTCACTTTCAGTCCTATGTTGTATTACCAATATAAAACTATCTTATGGTGTCTTTGAAATCTATATACTTACACCTCCTTAGTCAAATTCCTTTTTGTTTTGTTTTTTTTTTGTTTTTTGGTTTTTCAAGACAGGCTTTCTCTGTGTAGCTTTGTGCCTTTCCTGGAACTCACTTGGTAGCCCAGGCTGGCCTCAAACTCACAGAGGTCTGCCTGGCTCTGCCTCCTGAGTGCTGAGATTAAAGGCATGCGCTACCACTGTCTGGCCTTTTCTTAAATTTCTTAATAAGGAAACTGTAACCATAACTATCTCCAAATCCCTCAGAAACCTGAGAATGAAATAATATTAACTAATAAAACAGGAAGTGCAAACAAACAACTTCTTTTTTTATTATTTGTTTGATCATTTTTATTTTAGCTTTATAAAGATTGGTCTATTTTCTAAAATAAAAAATTTTAGAAAAACTTGTTAAAATAAATTATAGAGAAATTCAGACCTACACAGAAGTATTGAAAGGTGAACCTATCTCAGCTTTGAATTATATGTTTACAGAGAACCAGCTTAAGGTTAAGAAATAGCAAGCACTAATCTACCGTGTAACATCATAGGAACAGCCAAATGCTCAAGACTGTGTTTGAGCTAACTGGACTCCAGTGGAAATGTTAGATTTAAAGAGATTTAAAGAAGCTATGGTATCATATGCTATGCATTCTCCAATTGTAAAGCAGATGTTAAACTCGAAGTCAACTTGTAATAGAAATATCTCTCAGGACTGGAAATATTTGATTACAGCAATCATAGAGGCTGGGCCACAGGTACAATGGGTGATATGGTGGAAAGAGGAGGCAAAGCCTATAGAAGAACAATGTGGAACTAGAGGTATGGAAATTTCCCATGATCAACTTCTTGGAGAAGGTGATTACACTGATATACAAGGGCAATCTTTATATGAGATGTCCACACCCTAATTCTTTTTTTAATTTTTAATTTTTTTATTTATTATATTTGTGGTTTTTTTATTTATTATTTATTATTATTATTATTATGTGTTTTAATTTTATACATCAGCCATGGATTCCCCTGTCCTCCTCACTCCCGCTCCCACCCCCAACTTCCTCCAGACCCTACCCTCCACTCCCATGTCCTCCAGGACCAACACACCCCTGGGGATACATTTAAACCTGGTGGATTCAGTACAGGCAGGTCCTGTCACCTCCTTCTAGGCTGATCTTGTGACCCTGTGTAAGCCCAAGGTTCCAAACAGCCAACTCATGCACTAAGGACAGGTGCTGGTCCCACAGCCTGGGGGCCTTGCAAACAGATCAAGCTATACAATTGTCTCACTTATCCAGAGGGCCTGATCAGGCTGGGGGCTCCAGAGCCTTTGGTTCATAATTCATGTGCTTTCTTTTGATTGGCTATTTGTCCTTGTACTTTTTGCAATCTTGGATTCAACAATTCATGGTCTTGCAGTCCCTCCTTTTTCTCGACAGTTGGACACCTGGAGCTCCACCTGGGGCCTGGCTGAGGATCTCTCCATCCACTTCCATCAGTTACTCGATGAGAGTTTCAAGACGACTGTTAGGGTGTTTAGTCATCTGATCACCAGTCTACCTCAGATCAGGCTTTCTCTCAACCATTGCTAGCATTCTACAGAGGATATATCATTGTGGATTTTTGGGGACCTCTCTGCCTATTCCTGTTCTCATGTGGCCTTCATTTATCATGGTCTGTTATTCCTCATTCTCCCTTTCTGTTCTTGATCCAACTGGGATCGCCTGTCCCCTAAGCTTTCTTTCCCTCAAATATTGCCCTTTATTATTCTCACTGTCATCCAGGTTGTTCATGTAGATCTCATCCATTTCTCTGTCATTGGGTGATCTTTGGGTCTTTCCTAGGGTCTTATTTTCTATGTAGCCTTTCTGGAGTTTTGCAGCAGTCTAGTCATCTTTGTTTTACATCTAATATCATCCTATGAGTGAGTACATACCATGTTTGTCCTTCTGAGTCTGGGATACCTCACTCAGGATGATTTTTTCTAGATCCATCCATTTGCCTGCAAACCTCATGATGTCATTGTTTTTCTTTGCTGAGTAGTACTCCATTGTGTATATGTACCATATCTTCTTTATCCATTCTTCAGTTGAATGGCATCTAGGTTGTTTCCAGGTTCTGGCTATTACAAACAATGCTGATATGAACATAGCTGAGCAAATGCCCTTGTGGTATGATTGAGCATTCCTTGGGTATATGCCCAAGAGTGCTATAGCTGGGTCTTGGGGGAGATGGATTCCCAATTTTCTAAGGAAGTGTCATATTGATTTCCAAAGTGGCTGTACAAGCTTGCATTCCCACCAGCAGTGGAGGAGAGTTCCCCTTGCTCCACATCCTCTCCAGCATAAGCTGTCTTCTGTGTTTTTGATCTTAGCCATTCTGACAGGTGTAAGGTGGTATCTCAGAGTCATTTTGATTTGCATTTCCCAGATAATTAGGGATGTTGTGCCATTCCTTAAATGTCTTTCAGCCATTTGAACTTCCTCTGTGGAGAATTCCCTGATTAGTTCTATAGCCCATTTCTTAATTGGACTGTTGGGCATTTTGATGTCTAATTTCTTGAGTTCTTTATATATTCTGGATATTAGCCCTCTGTCAGATGTGGGGTTGGTGAAGACCTTTTCCCATTCTTTAGGCTGTCACTTTGTCTTGTTGACCATTTACTTTGCTCTACAAAAGCTTCTCAGTTTCAACAGGTCCCATTGATTGATTGTTTCTTGCTGTGGATATCGCTCTGTACAAATAAAATGCTGTTTGGCCAGTGGCTAGGCAGGAAGTATAGGCGGGACAAGAGAGAAGAGGATTCTGGGAAGTAGAAGGCTGGAGAGACACCGCCAGCCGCCGCCATGAGAAGCAACATGTAAAGACACTGGTAAGCCACAAGCCATGTGGCAAAGTATAGACTAACAGAAATGGGTTAATTTAAGATAGAAAAGGTAGATAACAAGCAGCCTGCCACGGCCATGCAGTTTATAAGCTATATAAGTTTCTGTGTGCTTTCTTGGTTGGGTCTGAGCGACTGTGGGACTGGCGGGTAAGAGAGATTTGTCCTGACTGTGGGCCAGGCAGGAAAACTCTAACTACAGTTTCTCTCAGTGTCTGTGCTACTGGTGTTATATTTAAAAAGTGATCTTCAGTGCCAATGCATTCAAGAGTACCTCCTACTTTCTCTTCTATAAGGTTCAGTGTAACTGGATTTATGTAGAGGTCTTTGAAACATTTGGACTTAAATTTTGTGCATGGTGACAGACATGGATCAATTTGCAGCCTTCTACACATTAACATGCAGTATGCCAGCACCATTTGTTGAAGATGTTTTCTCTTTTCCATTGTACATTTTTGGCTTGTTTGTCAAATATTATATGTTCATAGGTGTGCAGGTTAATGTTAATGTCTTCAATTCGATTCCATTGTTCCACATGTTGGTTTTTATGCCAGTACCAAGCTTTTTTTTTTTATTATGGCAGCTCTATAGTACATCTTGAGATTGGGGACTGTGATGTCTCCAGAAGTTGTTTTTGTACAGTATGTTTTGGCTATCCTGGGTTTTTTATTTTTCCATATGAAATTGAGTATTATTCTTTCCAGATCTGTGAAGAATCGTGTTGGTAATTTGATGCGGGAGATTGTGTTCAATCTGTAGATTGCTTTTGGTAAGATCGCCATTTTTACTATGTTAATCCTGCCTATCCATGAGCATGGGAGGTCTTTCCATTTTCTGACATCTTCTTCAATTTCTTTTTTCAGGAACTTAAATTTTTGTCATATAGGTTCTTCACATGCTTAGTTAGAGTAACCCCAAGGCATTTTATGTCATTTGTGGCTATTGTAAAGGGTGATGTGTAGTGGGTAGCCATCCCAGCATTGGCCTGGAAGTTCCAACCCCCACTGAGGCTTCGGTAATGGTCACGCCCACAAGGCAGGGCAGAGGAGGAAGCGGAAGACGAAGGATCGAGAAGAGCTCTATCTCTGGGTTCCCGGACTCTGGACGCTGGAGGTAGACCGAGCAGAGTTCTCCAGAGAACACTGCCGGACTGCACTATACCCTTGCCAGACCCTGTAACCTACCCCTTCATTTGTAAGTTACCCCACAAAATAAACTTCCCTTTTAACTACGTGGAGTGGCCTTAATAATTTAACCAATATCTGGCGCTCACGTGGGGCAAATTCCAAAGGCCTAGGCGGCTCCCTCCCTCAGCCTCCTCCCCGGCTGGCGGGTACCTAAAACCGCCTGCAAAGTTCCATTTAACCAGGGGACACCTACACGGTTCCATTCCCGAAAAAGGGAGCAGCTAGTCCAGTCTCAGTTCCCTAGCTTATCCCCCAGACCAGCGAAAACCGCTGTGAGTGAGATCTTCCCACTCCTCCAAGTGCCGGCTCCCCGCCATCTTGGATCCTGCCTTCAGCTGCCACCAGCCAAGGTCGCTAGCAGGCCTTGCTTTGGAGCTATACCAACGCCTCCTGCTGGCTGAAAAGTGCTATTGCACCCCCAAAAACCACGGAAAGGTAAGCTTCTTTCAAGTAAAAGTACTTGATAATTTTACACCTTAAAACTGACTAACAAATTTTGAGTAATTCTTGTAATATGGCTGACAACATTACCTCACAAGAATTTAATAACCTTTTTGCCTGTATGCTGAATGACATTTTCCTGGAAATATACGACCTCCCTAAGACATATCTGGCCTGTACCATTTTGACATTCATTGTAATAATTCACACAGTGTTCAAACACTGGTTTAATAATAAGAACAAAGATGAGTCATTATTGGGACTGATACAGGCTTTAAAAGTTAGCAATGAAAGCTTACAGAAAAAGATTCTGTCTATGGAATCTGCTGACCAGGACTTACATAAAAAGATTCTCTTTCTGGAATCTGCTAACCAGGAATTACAGGTTTTAAAAGATAGCAATGAAGGCTTACAGAAAAAGATTCTTTCTCTGGAATCTGCTGGCCAGGACTTACATAAAAAGAGTCTCTCTTTGGAATCTGCTAACCAGAATTTACAAAACAAGCTTGTACCCAAAATTGCTTTTATTGATAATAAATATGAGTATTTAGTGGATAGAACACTAACTCTCCAGAGTGAAGTTGTAGCTACTCAGACAACATATAAGGAAGAAAAATTATCATTACTTGATAAGATAAGGTCCATGGAATCATGTGTTTCAGAAGAACATAAAAACTTCCATGATTCCATGAAAAATCTGGAATCCCTTACAAGAGAAGAGGTTTACTCCCTGGAACAGACCCTAGGTGTTCGTTTACAAGCCCTGGAGGAAACTCTAAATAAACATGACAAGGGACCTAATAAGCAGAATGGCAAGACCATACAGGTTGTAACATCTCCAAATGGCTCTCATACAATGGCTTATCCTGTTATCATCCATGAGAAGCCAGCAGATGACACACACCCCGAGCCATATACGACATATACATTACAACCAATTTCAACAAGGGACTTTAAAAATATAAAGGAAGCAGTAGTTACATATGGGATACACTCCACATACGTAAAACAGATGTTAAATTCGTGGTCTACCTCACATAGAATCATTCCAGATGACTGGCATCAGTTAATTTCAGCTGTTCTAGAATATAGCCAGCAGTTACAGTGGAAAAGCTGGTTGAGAGAAGAGGCAAGAAATTTAGAACAACAAGGTAAACTCAGAGGTTTTGAGATCTCCCAAGATCAAATACTTGGTGAGGGATGTTTCGCTGACAGGAATGTACAAGCCATTTATGATGAGCATACAATATCCCTATGCCGTACAGCAGCTCTAAATGCTTGGGAAAAAATTCCAGAACCTGGAAAAGCAACTGAGGTATACACAAAGATATTTCAGGGACCACATGAACCCTTCACTGATTTTTTACAAAGACTGGACACAGCTATAACAAAAGCTGTATCAGATAAAGAATTAAGAAAAGTATTAACTGAGTCCTTGGCATTCGACAATGCTAATGCAGAATGCAAAAGAATACTTACACCATTAAAGATCAGATCAGCTCCTTTGGAAGAATGGATTCAGTATACTAATAGTGTTGAATCTCTTAACTACAGTAATGAGGCTTGGATAGGAGAGACAAATCCCAGAGGTGTAAGCAGGCCCCGTGGTACCAAATGTTTTAAATGTGGTACACCAGGTCATATAAGTAAAAACTGTACATGGGGTAATCCTAGAAGTAATACTCCTTCTAGGAATAGCCTAAACAGAAGACCCCAACCACCTCCTGGATTATGTAGAAGATGTAGCAAAGGCCGACATTGGACCAGTGAGTGCAGATCAAAAATAGATATACGAGGCAACCCTTTAGTAGCGGGAAACGCCTCAGGGGGCCTCTTGCAGGCCCCCAAATCAAATGTGGTAAGAACATTACCAGCCACTGTGGAAGACATTCCTCTCCAGGACAACTGAATAAACCAATGTCTAATGTAAAAACTGATACTGCAATGGATGATAAAACAGCTCTGATAGATGAATCACAGTTTACAAAGAACACAATAAAACAAATATTTTGGCAGACTTCCATAAATGAACAAAGGCCAAAGCTTAGAATTCGAATTAATGGCTTGGTTCTGGAGGGCCTGGTAGACACAGGTGCGGATGTGACTGTAATTACACCAAAATCATGGCATCCAAATTGGCCTCTTCAAGAGGTAGATGTCCAACTTTTAGGAATTGGCACCCTATCTCAGATAAAACAGAGTTCGAGATGGGTTGAATGCATAGGGCCAGAAGGACAGAGAGGAAGGCTGAAGCCATATGTAGCAAATGTAGCAGTAAATCTATGGGGCCGAGATCTGTTACAACAGTGGAATACCCAGATTAAAATTCCTACACTCTCAGAAAAGGAATACAGGCCAATGCATGTTTCTAGGAATAATATCATAACATGCTATAAAAACCAGTCACCAACCATTCAGGCTGTACACAAACAGAGCACAACTGCTGTTGAACTCTCAGAAGTACCAACTGCCTTACCTTTAAAATGGCTAACTAATAAACCTGTCTGGGTTGGACAGTGGCCTTTGACAAAAGAGAAGCTACAAGCTTTAGAACAGCTGGTTCAAGAGCAGTTAAATGCTCAACACATTGAAGAATCTACCAGCCCTTGGAATTCTCCTGTATTTGTTATTAAAAAAAAGTCTGGTAATTGGAGAATGCTGACAGATCTGAGAGCTATTAATAAAGTAATTCAGCCAATGGGCTCCCTACAGACTGGGATGCCCTTGCCCTCTCTGCTACCCAAAGAATGGCCTATAATAGTTATTGACTTAAAAGACTGTTTCTTTACCATACCCTTACAAGCTGCTAGCTGTCTCTGTCTACTCTTGCAAGACTCCCAAAAGTTGCTTGCATCCTTCTCCCATTTCTCAGGTATTATTATATTCCCTCTCAGGTCTTTGATGAGGTTGGAGATTAGCAGTTATAGTTACAACTTAGTATATATACATATATAATATCTTAGATAGGATATATTAAGTATTAGACTCAGGTTCTTTAGGATAGGACACCTTTTATTATGATCTTTGTAACACGCCACCTACCCATGCCCTAGACTTCCCTGGATTTTACTATGTGTTTTTTGCTTGATATTGTTTGTACTTATTGTAATTCCACCTTATCTAGGTCATTATCCCTCATTACTCCTAGACAATATTTGATAAGCATCTCTTTGTATTTAGTCTTGTATTAGGTTAGAGCTTTCATATTTAGACAAAAGGGGGAGATGTAGTGGGTAGCCATCCCAGCATTGGCCTGGAAGTTCCAACCCCCACTGAGGCTTCGGTAATGGTCACGCCCACAAGGCGGGGCAGAGGAGGAAGTGGAAGACGAAGGATCGGGAAGAGCTCTGTCTCTGGGTTCCTGGACTCTGGACGCTGGAGGTAGACCAAGCAGAGTTCTCCAGAGAACACCGCCGGACTGCACTATACCCTTGCCAGACCCTGTAACCTACCCCTTCATTTGTAAGTTACCCCACAAAATAAACCTCCCTTTTAACTACGTGGAGTGGCCTTAATAATTTAACCAATAGTGATGTATCTCTGATTTCCTTCTCAGCCTGTTTGTCTGTTATATATAGGAGGGCTACTGATTTTTTTGAGTTGATCTTGTATACTGCAATGTTGCTGAAAGTTTTTATTAGCTGTATCAGTTGCTTGGTTGAATTTTTGGGGTCACTCATGTATACTAACATGTCATCTGCAAATAGGGAGAACTTGATTTCTTCCTTTCCAATTTGTATCCCCTTAATCTCTTTATGTTGTCTTATAGCTCTGGATAGAACTTCAAGTATTATATTGAATAAGTAGGGGGAGAGGGGAAAGCCTTGCCTTGTTCCTGATTTTAGTGGTATTGCTTTGAGTTTCTCTCCATTTAATTTGATGTTGGCTCTTGGCTTGCTGTAGATGGCCTTTATTATGTTTAGGTCTGTTCCCTGTATTCCTGATTGCTCCAAGAACTTTATCATGAAGTTGTGCTGGATTTTGTCAAATGCCTTTTCTGCATCTAGTAAGATGATCATGTGGTGTTTTTCTTTGAGTTTGTTTATATGGTGTATTATGTTGATGGACTTTCTTATTTTGAACCACCCTTGCATCCCTAGGATGGAGCCTACTTCATCATGGTGGATAATTGTTTTGATGTGTTCTTGGAGTCTGTTCACCAGAATTTTATTGAGTATTTTTGCATCAATGTTCATGAGGGAGATTGGTCTGTAGTTCTCTTTTTTTGTTGCATCTTTGTTTGGTTTAGGAATCAGGGTAATTGTAGACTCATAGAAGGAGTTTGCTAATATACATTCTGCTTCTATTGTGTGGAACAATTTAAAGAGTATTGGTATTAACTCTTCTTTGAAGTTCTGGTAGAATTCTGCAGTGAAACCCTCTTGTACTGGGCTTTTTTTGATTGGGAGACTTTTAATGACTGAGTCTATTTCCTTAGGGTATATTGGACTATTTAAATGGTTTATCTGGTCTTGATTTAACTTAGATATGTGGAACCTATCCAGAAAATTATCCATTTCTTTTAGATTTTCCAGTGCCCTGGAGCAGAGTTTTTTGAAGTATGACCTGATGATTCTCTGGATTTCCTCATTGTTGTTATGTCCCCCTTTTCATTTCTGATTTTGTTAATTTGGATGCTCTCTCTCTGTCTTTTGGTTAGTTTGGATAAGGGGTTGTCTATCTTGTTGATCTTCTCAAAGAACCAACTCTTTGTTTCATTAATCCTTTGTATTGTTCTCTTTATTTCTATTTTATTGATTTCAGTTCTCAATTTGATAATTTTGTCTGTTTCTCCTGGGAGACTTTGCTTCTTCCTGTTCAAGGGCTTTCAGGTGTGCTGTCAAGTCACTAGCATGAGATTTCTCCAGCTTCTTTATGTGGGCATTCAGTCCTATGAATTTCCCTCTTAGCATTGCTTTCATACTATCCCATAAGTTTCGGTATGTGGAGTATTCATTTTCATTGATCTCTAGGAAGTCTTTCACTTCTTTTTTTATTTCTTCCTTAACCCATTGGTGATTCAGTTGAGCATTATTCAGTTTCCAAGAAATTGTAGGATTTCGGTAGTTTTTTCTGTAGTAGAAATCTAACTTTAAACCATGGTGCTCAAATAGAACACAGGAGGTTATTCCAATTGTTTTGTATCTGTTGAGATTTGCTTTGTGGCCAAGTTTTTGGTAGATTTTAGAGAAGGTTCCATGGGGTGCTGAGAAGAAGGTATATGCTTTTTTGCTTGGGTTGAATGTTCTGTAGATATCGACTAAGTCCATTTGAGCCATAACATCAGTTAAATCCATTATGCCTCTGTAAAGTTTCAATTTGGCCGATCTGTCCAGAGGTGAAAGTGGGGTGTTGAAGTCACCCACTATTAATGTGTGGGGTTTTATATGTGATTTAAGCTTTAGTAATGTTTCTTTTACATATGTGGGTTCCCTTGTGTTTGTTGCATAAATGTTCAGAATTGAGACTTCATCTTGGTGAATCTTTCCTGCGATGATTACGTAATGACCTTCATCATCTCTTTTGATTGATTTTAGTTTGAAGTCTATTTTGCTGGATATTAGGATGGCTACACCAGCTTGCTTCTTAAGTCCATTTGACTGGAAAGTCTTTTCCCAGCCTTTTATACTTAGGAGGTGTCTGTCTTTGAATTTGTAGTGGGTTTCTTGTATGCAGCAGAAAGATGGGTCCTGTTTTCATATCCATTCTGTTAGTTTCTGTCTCTGTCTTTTATAGGTGAATTAAGTCCATTGATATTAAGGGGTATTAATGACCAGTGATTGTTCGTTCCTGTTGTTATTTTTATTTTTTGGTGGTAGTGTGTGTATACTTGTCTTCTTTGGGGTTTACTGCTGTGGTGTTATCTATTGCCTGTGTTTTCATGGGTGTATCTTCCTTCCTTAGGTTGGAATTTTCCTTCCAGTGCTTTCAGTAAGGCTGGGTTTGAGGGTAAGTATTGTTTAATTCTGGTTTTCTCTTGGAAGGTCCTGTTTACTCCATCTATGATGATTGAAAGTTTTGCTGGGTATATTAGTCTAGGCTGGCATCCATGGTCTCTTAATGTCTGCATTATATCTGTTCAGGTCCTTCTGGCTTTCAAATTCTCCATTGAGAAATCTGATGTTATTCTTATGGGTTTGCCTTTATAAGTCACTTGGCCTTTTTCCTTTGCTGCCCTTAATATTCTTTCTTTATTCTATATGTTTAGTTGTTTAATTATTATGTGGTTAGGGGACTTTTTTGGGGGGTCTAGTCTGTTTGGTGTTCTATAGGCTTTTTGTATCTTCGTAGGCATTTCCTTCTTTAAGTTCAGAAAGTTTTTTTTCTATGATCTTCTTTAATATATTTTCTGTGCCTTTGAGATGGTATTCTTCTCCTTCCTCTATCCCTATTATTCATAGGTTTGGTCTTTTCATGGTGTCCCAAATTTCTTGGACATTTTGGGTCATGCCTTTATTGGTTTTAGTGTTTTCTTTGACTGAGGAATCTATTTCTTCTACCGTATCTTCAACACCAGGGATCCTCTCTTCAATCTCTTGCATTCTGTTGGTTATATTTGTATCTGAAGTTCCTGTTTGTTTACTCAGATTTTCTACTTCCATCATTCCTTCTTCTAGTGTCTTCTTCATTTTTTCTATTTCCCTCTTCAGGACTTGGATTGTCTCCCTTGCTTTTTCATGATTTTCTTTTAAGGACTTATGGTTTTCTTCTGGTTTAATTGTCCTTTTCTCTAGTTTTTTATAGCGTTCTTCCCATTTTTTGTTTGTCTGTTCCTCTACTTTATTTTTGATTTCTTCTATATAAGGCTCTAGCCTTATATAGTCATGATGTGACTTTTAAGGTTGTTTTCTTCTTCTTCCATTCTGTGATGTTCAGGTCTAGCTGTTGGATAAGGGCTAGTTTCTGGTGATGCTGTATTGCTCTTTATTTTGTTGTATGTACTTCTGCCTTGTCGTCTGCCCATCTCCTCTTGGGTTCATTCTTGGTCTTATCAGTGTACTTGGTCCAGAGAGAGGTGACAGATTTAGGGAGCCTCTCTCTGGTCCAGATGGAAGCTCTGGTCCAGATGGGAGCACTGGTCCAGATGAGAGTGCTGGCCAGATAGATGCTGGGGGGCTGGACTCTGAGTCTCGGGAAGTCCCTGGGGTCTCCCTATCTTGTCCAGATGGGAGTTCTTCTGGTCTCTGGTCCAAATGGGAGTTCCAGGGCAGGATGGAATCTGGGGGCTGGTCTCTTCTTCTTAGGAAGTGGCTGGAGTCTCAGGCAGATGGGTGTGGGACAAGCAACTTCTAAAAATGTGATATGACAAAACAGCTTTCTGCCTCGACAGTCACCTGAGGTTTCTCTGCACCTTTGCATCATATTTGGCCTACAGGTTTACCATATCTGACAGACTCATTTGTGAAGTAGGATGTTAACAAGGCCTACAGCTTGACCTCACATTCAGTGTGAATGTACAATGTCCCAGATAAGCTTGAATTCCACCAGTGTCCTGCCAGGATTTAGGATTTTAAATTATGGAAATTGCTGGCATTTTTGGAATTCAGCTTCCCATTCTTCTTGGCTTGTGGGTGACTTCTTCTCCTTTATTAAATGCTAGTCTACCTTTGAGAGGTTAGACTCCATCAGCCTAGTTACTCCTTCAAGAATAAATGTTTTGGCTACTGTTCCACTACACACCAGAAGCCATCTGTCCACTGCCTGTTCAGATGCCTTTGAAGAAAGGGGCACTGTACATTTCCTGGATTGCAAAGCCACTTCAGCGATTGTACCATATTGTCCTGGCCTCAGGGGACACCTGGTGCCAAAGCTGCAACCACTCTTGTCTTGGCAATGATTGGTAATCCTTTGTTTTGTTTACCTTTTGTCTATTTTGGATAGCATACTGTCAGCAGTCAATTTGATGGTCATGCTTGTCGATGAACTATCACCTGTTCTAATTAAGAAGTTTCTCTTTTTCAAATTGAACCTTCATCAATTTTGATAGTATCCACACCTTTTCTTCTCCTGTAGAACAAAAGCAAAACCTCATCCCCAATGTGACACATATCCTGGTTTCCATTCTGAGGTCAGCACATCCTTAAAGTATATAGGCTCATTTAATTCTGTAGGTTTTTCTTCTTCTAATATCCAATGTCTCTCAGCAGCTGTTGTTCCTTCCTCATTAGCATTGAGAAAATTCCAAGTTAATAAAGGATTATGTAATCTATTTCTGGGGGTTTGTTACCCATTTATGTTAATTTAGCATATCCTTTAGAGTTTGATTTGATCTTTCTATAATGGCTTGGTCTGTAAGGATTATGTTGTATGTGTGTAATATGCTTCATATAGTAAGAAGCAAAAAACTGTTTCATTTTACCAGAGACATATACTAGAGCATTGTCAGTTTTAATTTGTGCAGGTATACACATGATGGCTATAGCCTCTGGCAAATGTGTGATTACTAAATCAGCTTTTTCAAAACTCAGATCAGTTGTTCATTGAAATCCCGAATAAGTATCAATGGTGTGGTTTACATGTTTCAGTTTTCCAAATTCTTCAAAGTGAAACACATCTCTCTTCCAGATTTCACTTCTCTGAGTACCCTTTGGATCACAACCTGCTGGTAGCAGAGTCTGATTATAAAAAGAACAAGTAGGACATTTCCTTGGATTGTTGCCAGGCTGTGGAAAAATTCTTTTTTTAAACCTTTTCTACTGATTTTTTTAATGAAATTTTGAGCCCTCCAGCACATTTCCTATCAATAGTTTATCAATCTCCTCATTACCTTGTGCTAGAGTGCCTAGCACAGTTGTATAAGATTGAAGGTGAGTTGTATATAAAGGATGCTTTATATTCCTGATTATATATTGTAACTAAATAAATAATAAGGTTAATTCTGACTCACAAGGGATAAATTCTACAGTCTCAATATATAAGATTACCCTTTCAGCATATTGAGAGTCAGTAACTATGTTGAGAGGTTCAGAAAAATCCATTAGTACCAACAGAATAACATACAATTCTCATTTTTGAAGAAATTATAAGGACTATGAACTGCTTTACTTAAATTTGCTGACTTGTAACCTGCCTTCCTTGATTGTTTTCATCTGTATAAAATGTATGGGCTCCAGATATGGGTGTTTCCTGAATAATGGGAAGCAGAATCCAATCAGCTCTCTTTATAAGTACTGGGAGGCAGTGAGGTCATGTGCTGGGTGTATACTGTAAAGAATGGACAAATCTGTCTGAAATCTTCAGCTACTAGTCTCTAGATGTCAAAGAGGTTGCCAATCTATGACAAAGTAAAATTACCACATTGTATACACTGTTAAAATTTATAGGAAAGATTTTTCTGTA
The DNA here is from genome assembly GCF_903995425.1 of Onychomys torridus. NCBI lineage: Eukaryota > Metazoa > Chordata > Mammalia > Rodentia > Cricetidae > Onychomys > Onychomys torridus. The sequence goes on along the minus strand of NW_023414056.1, from coordinate 24,947 downwards.
AATGATTGGGGATATGAATTTGTTCATCTATTTTAAGCATTACATATACCTGTATTTGTCTACTGGTTTGAAGGCAGAGAGGAGGAAGAAACTGGGTCATCAAAGCCTAGACGGTTGTGTTTCGAAGATACCTCAGATAATAACCATTGCTTTGCATACAGTTATTTACCAGTGCAGTGTGAATAGCAGAAAAGGTCTTACATGAACTACCAAGTCTTTCTACATATTTAAAAGTGCTTGATACATTTAAAAGTAGAAGTAGTAGAATGATATTCTGTGTAAATAGGTATTGAAAAACTGGAGATAGTATGTTTAGAATAGTTAACCCACCTCTGAGAAAAGTGTACCAGCTGTACTTGTGCAGTGGATTGAGGAGGTGGGAGGGAAGAAACTGCAAAAAGATTCCCTTAGTGTGCTAGACATCTTTAGCTTACCCATCACCCTGCATGCTAGATACATTTCACTTAGCTTTGCTGTTCTGTATGTAGTGTACAGACTGAACAAAGGAGTCCTCATTTTATGATCTCTAATTTCTAGGTGTGGAAGAGGTTGCCAACATATGGCAAATGTAGAGTTAGTGAACTAAAACATCCTGTATACTCTGTTAAAGTTCATAGCAAGGTTGTCTTCTGAAGAGAGTTGTGAAGGTATCCAAGTGACTGGTGCCCATTTCACGTTATACATAGGAGAGGCTGAAGAAAAAGAAGGACGGAGACCAGAATGCTCTCAGCAGAAGACACTTTGATATCTAACCATTTTTACCTGTGTGTGTGGTTTCAACACTACTGTGAATATAGGGGACAAATGTATGTCCTCATCTGAAACAACTAGTCCTTCTAGGTGTTTAGAAGTGTACAAAGTATGCTAAAGGTAGATGAAGTAAATAATACATGTTGTAAATTCTCATTTAAACTCATGGTGAATTGCTGTCTTTTGGAAATGGAATGATAAAACCAGTTCTGAGCAATACAGACTTTTGCTGGTTTGGGAGGGAGGAAGAAAGAAAGTGTATGAAGGGCCTAATACTAACATAAGTTTTGGTAATGCAAGATTAGCCATTGTCCCTTTTATCTGTGAGTCTTATGTTGTGATAGATCATGTATACAGAAGATAGACAAATCCAAATATGCAGTACCTAGTCTTGCAATTTAGTGGAGAGGCGGCCAGTGTGTGACAAAATAAAGTTAGTGAAAGGACGTGGTTTAAAGTGTGTTAAAATTTGTTAGAAAAAAACTCTTAAAACCACTTAGGAAGTGAAATTGTTAATATCCCCATAAACATGACAATTAGATAAACCTGAACCCTGGGTTAAGAGAGATGGGAGAGAGGTTCTAGACTGGAACCTCACTGGGAGGTTTTTGTTTTTGTTTTTGTTTTTTTAACTAGAATTGCCCTGCCTCAGGTATGTATGTGAAGGTCAGAAGAAAGCTATATTTGAGAGCTGTGTTCTGCCATATTGTGGGTTCTGGGGGTTGAACTCAGGCCATAATGTCTGCTGGCAGGTCCCACCACCTGATGAATCACTTATGGTCCCTATGCCTCATTTTGAGGCAGGTTCTCTCACACAAATCCCTACTAGGTTTGACTTATTATCTGGCAGTATACTGATTCAGCTAGACTTGCAGGCAAGCAAGCTTTGGGTATCCTCCTGTATCCACATCCCCAGCACTAATTTTCAAGGTGCTGGGGGTTCTGAACTCAGGCCCTGAGGCTTGCACGGCAAGTGCTTTACCAACTGAGCTGTTCCAATCACCTGAGGGGTAGAGCCAGCTCTCCTGCTGCAGTGTCCAGAAACAAATGGGACTTACCATCCAAGGGCCAGTGAAGGACAGGGCTGGCATAGCACAGCAAGGTTCCAATGACCCCTTGCGAACATGGACCATGGACATCACCTCAGATGCCAACTATAGCAGGACCACAGACCCAGACATTGCTCTCAGTAGCAGCTTGGGCCTGATGCCAGCACAGCCTCAGTGGCAGCACATGCCAATCAGATCAGCACAGTCCCATTGGCAACATGGCTTCCAGATATCAACATGGTCCTGGGTGGCTGACCAGACTCTAGGAATGCACAGAGCCCTTGGAGGCAACTGGAGTCAGACACCAGCCTTGACCCTGGCCTCCACAGGGCCATGGATCCTGACATGACTCTAGGCAGTGGTTCATGCCCAGATGTCTCCAGGTAGCATCACTGGCACCCAGATCAGAATGGCCACAGGCATAATACAGTCCTCAGACACCAACCTAGGTGGCTAGCTATTAGGAGCCATGGGGACTAGATTCAGACTAGTACATGAGTACTTGTCCAGTGGATCTCTAGATGACACAAAAGCCCAAGGGGACACAGTCTCACTCAGCAAGGACCAGTAAACTTTGGGGATAGCCTAGAATGCTGCTGGGACAGCACAGTCTGCATGCTCTCTTCAATGATTCTCTTGACAGTTTTCATTTCATTTTGTCAAGCATGGGATAGATATGACAATTCCTGGAAACACCATCTTTTTCTTAAATATCCTCTCCTAAAATCCTTTGGGAGCTGATGCTTTTCAAGGTTCTTGTCTTGGAATGTCAGCTGCCACTTCAGACAAACAAGTGTAGCTATCCTAATACCTAACAAAATAGAGTTCAAACTAAAATCAATCAAAAGAGATGAAGAAGGGCATTTCATATTTATCACAGGAAAATTTCATCAAGATGAAGTCTAAATTCTGAACATATGCCCCAAATACGAGAGCACTGCATTTGTAAAAGAAACACTACTAAACTTCAAATGATACATCAAACCCCACAAACTAAAAGTGGGGAAATTCAACACTCCTCTATCACCACTGGACAAGTCAGCCAGACAGACACTTAACAAAGAAATAAGGGAACTAACAGATGTCATAAGTCAAATGGACCTAACAGACATCTAAAGAACATTTCACCCAAATACAAAAGAATATATATTCTTTTCAGCACCCTATAGAAACTTCTTCAAAATTGACCCCATACTTGTTAACAAAACAAATCTCAACAGCTAGGAAAAAATGGAATAACCCCCTGTATCTTATCAGACCACCATGACTTAAAGCTAGAATTTGAAACAACACAAAATGCAGAAAGCCTAACAAACTCATGGAAATTGAACAATGCTCAACTGAATCAACACTTAGTCAAAGAAGAAATAAAGAAAGAAATTAAAGACTTCCTAGAATTCAATAAGAAAGAAAACACAAGACACTCAAACTTATGGGACACTATGAAAGCGTTGCTAAGAGAATAGTCCATAGCACTAAATGCCCACATAAAGAAGTTGGAGAAATCTCATACTACCCACTTAACAGCACACCGGAAAGCTCCAGAACAAAAAGAAGCAAATTCATCCAAGAGGAGTACATGACAAAAAATAATCAAATTGGTGGCTGAAATCAATAAAATAGAAACAAAGAGAACAATACAAAGAATCAATAAAACAAAGAGTTGGTTCTTTGAGAAAATCAACAAGATAGACAAACCCTTATTGAAATTAACCAAAAAGCAGAGAGAATATCCAAATTAACAAAATCAGAAATTAAAAGAGGGTATAACAACAGACACTGAAAAAATCCAGAGAATCATTAGATGATACTTCAAAAACCTCTACTCCACAAAATTGGAAAGTGTGAAAAAAATGGACAATTTTTTGGATAGGTACAACATAACAAAATTAAATCAAGCTCAAATAAACAATTTAAATAGGCCTAGAACCCCTAAGGAAATAGAATCAGTCATAAAAAGTCACCCAACCAAAAAAATCCCAGGGCCAGATACTTTCAGTATAGGATTCTACCAGAATTTCAAAGAAGAGCTGATATTAATACTCCTGAAATTTTTCTGAACAATAGAAACAGAAGGAATATTGCAAAACTCTTTTAAAAGACTACAGTTACCCTGATACCCAAACCACATAAAGACACACTAGGAAAGAGACCTACTTACCAATCTCCCTTATGAACATTGATGCAGAATTTCTCAATAAAATGCTAGCAAACCAAATCGAAGAACATATCAAAAAATTATCCACCATGATCAAGTAGGCTTCATCCCAGAGACAAAGGGATGATTAAACATGAAAATCCGTCAATGTAGTGTACCATATAAACAAACTGAAAGAAAAGGAACATGATCATTTCATTAGATGCTGAAAAAGCCTTTGATAAAAACCAACATTCCTACATGATAAAGGTCTTAGAGAGATCAGAGATACAAAGAACATACCTAAACACAAGAAAGGCAATATACAGCAAGCCAGCAGTCAATATCAAACTGAATGGACAGAAACTCAAAGCAATTCCACTAAAATCAGGAACAAGACAAGGCTGTGCATTCTCATCATATCTATTCAATATAGTACTCAAAGTTCTAGCTAAAACAATAAGACAACAAAAGCAGGTCAAGGGGCTATGTAGCTAGAGTTTTCCTGGTCTGGCCTGGCCCATGGTCAGGACAAATACCTTTCACCTGCCCATCCCGCAGCTGCTTAGACCCAACAGGGATACAAATTGGAAAGAAAGAAGTCAAACTTTTACCATTTGCAGGTGATATGACAGTATATATGTGATCCAAAAAATTCTACCAAGCAACTCCTATGGCTGATAAACACACTCAGTAATGTGTCAGGATACAAGATTAACTCAAAAAGAAAATCAGGAGCCTTCCTATATACAAATAATAAATGGACTAAGAAAGAAATTAGAGAAACATGACCCTTTACAATAGCTACAAACAACATAAAATATCTCGGGATAACTCTAACCACACAAGTGAAAAACTTATATGACAAGAACTTTAAGTCTTTGAAGAAGGAAAATGAAGAAGATATCAGAAAATGGAAAGATCCCCCATGTTCTTGGATAGGAGCACTGGCATAGTAAAAATGTCAATCTACAGATTCAGTGCAATTCCCATCAAAATTGCAATGCAATTCTTTAAAGACCTGGGAAGAACAATACTCAACTTTATATGAAATAAAAAAAAAACAGTGTAGCAAAAACAATCCTATAAAATAATGAACTTCTGGATGCATCACCATCCATGACTTAAAACTCTATTATAAAGCCATAATAAAAACAGCTTAGTATTTGACATAAAAACAGACATGTTGATCAATGGAATGAAATCAAAGACCATGACATTAATCCATACACCTATGAACACCTGATTTTTGACAAAGAAGTCAAAATTATACAATCGAAAAAAGAAAGCATCTTCAACAAATAGTACTGACATAACTGGGTATCTACATGTAAAACAATGCAAATAGGCCCATATCTACTGCCATGCACAAAACTCAGGTTCAAGTAGATCAATGACCTCAACATAAATCCAGTTACACTGAACCTCACAGAAGAAAAAATGGGAAGTAGCCTTTAACACATTGGCACAGGAGATAGCTTCCTAAATATAACACCAGTAGCACAGACACTGAGAACCAACAATTAATAAATGGAACTTCCTGAAACTGAGACGCTTCTGTTAGGCAAAGGATACTGTCAGTAAGAAAAAAAGGCAGCCTATAGAATGAGAAAAGATGTTTACCAATCCCACATATGATAGAGGGGTGGTCTCCAAAATATATTTAAAAAAATACTCAAGAAACTAGACAACAAAATATCAAATAATCCAATTTAAAAATGAGGCACAGATCTAAACGGAGAATTATCAATGGAAAAATCTCAAATGGCCAAAGGACAGCTAAGGAAATTCTAAATATCCTTAGCAATCAAGGAAATGCAAAACAAAACGACTCTGAGATATTATCTTATGCCTGTCAGAATGGCTAAGATCAAAACCACAGATGAAAGCTTATGTTGGAGAGGATGAGGAGAAAGGGGAACACTCCTCCATTGCTGGTGGGAATGCAACTTGTACAGCCACTCTGGAAATCAGTATGGTGGTATCTCAGAAAATTGAGAATCAACCTACCTCAAGACTCAGCAATACCACGCGGACATATACCCAAAAGATGCTCAAACACACCACCAGGACATTTGCTCAATTAGTGGGAATTCATGAAAATTGGATCAATGGCTGTGGAGACTTCATGGGACTGGACTAGGCCCTCTGCATGGTAAGAAAGTTATGTAGTTTGATCTGCTGGGTGGGGGCGGGGGAGACGCGGTAGTACAAGAATCCATCCCTGGTGCATGAGGGGGCTTTTTGGAGTCCACTCCCTACAATGGGTCACCTCTTGCATCCTTGATGCAGGGGGAAGGGATTGGACTTCCCTTTACTGGATGTGCCTCACCATGGGAGGTCTTACTTTCTTGTGGAGAGGAATTGGGGATGGGTTGGGAGAGGAAAGCTGGGGGTGGGAGGAGGGAAGGGGGGTTGATTGGTGTGTAAAATGAATGAAATATTTTTAATAAAAATATAAAATATAATAGAAAGTCTGCCAGAGACTCTGGACCTATAGGCTGATGATGGATGCCCCACCTTCAGAAGAACTTCGGGTGACTCTCTAGGCAGCAAGATGTCTTTGTGAATCTCGAGTTTTGGAAGTTGCTTGCAATGCTCTTCTTGTTTACTCAGGTAATGTTATATCCTTCTGTGGTCTTTGATGGAATTAAAGACTTGATAGCAAAAATTATAGTTTTCATTAGTTATGATAAAAGGTAAGTTAGCAATGAAACTTTAGACTCACAGAGATAGGATAGATGATAGAGTATTTTGTTTAATTCTGCCAAAAACAAATAGACCAGATATTATAACTGTAATTCTTACTTAATAGCTGTTTTGTTATATGTAATTTTACTATGTTAGAGTGAAAATCTTCATTTTTGATTAAACCGAAAGGAGGGAATGCTATGGGATGTCTTTCTGTATGCTGTAATTGTCTGATAAATAAAGCTGTTTTGGCCAATAGCCAGGCAGAATAAGGCATATGGTGATACATGGAGAAGAACAGTGGATTCAAGGGGGCCCTGCTAGCCACCCAAGAAGCAAGATGTGAAAGGACCAGTAAGCCACAGGCCACAGAGTGATACATAGATTAATAGAAATGGGTTAATTTGAACATGAGAGCTAGCTAATAATAAGCCTGAGCTATCAGCCAAATATTTATAATTAATATAAGCCTCAGAGTGATTATTTGAAAGTGTCTACAGGATGAAGTGGGACAGAGAAAAGCCTCTGATTACATTTTCCAATGTTAAAAAATGGGAAACACTATTACAATGGCGAGAGTTGGGTCTCTGTATGATTATACAATAGTTGGTTTGAAAATAGAACAGTTAAATGAGGGAATAATTAACTTAGCTGGGATTTACATGATGTCAATTATAATCATTATCAGTTTGGTTATTCTTGTTTTCTCTCTAAAATTTGGTTGATATCAGTGCAAAATATGAGAATTTGACTGATAAGATGCAAACCTTAGAAAAACTCGCTACTCATAAGATATAGGCCTTAGAAAAGGTTACTACTGATAATATGTAATCCCTACAAGTTATTACTAAAGAAAATAATGCAGTTATGACTGACTAGTTACAAGCCTTACAGAAACTTATTTAAAAAGATAATAGAGATGTTCAGGCACAGACAGAGGAATCTGAAAGAGAACCAAACTCACCATTATGTTAGAAAATTAGAAAAAAAAAAAACAGCCCAAGGTTATCAAATAAACAACCTTAATTTATCTAGTTTCCTTATGGGACCAACTGCAAAATGACAGGGATCCACAAGGCTATGTAAGAACTGACTGGGATTCCTGTGGAAATGTTAAATTTGAGGAGATTTAAAGAAGTGATAGTCTCATGTGGTATGCATTCATATTTGTGAAATGGATATTAAACTCATAGGCAACTCAGAACAGAATTATCCCTCAATACTGGAAAGACTTGGCATCACTGACATTGGAAGCTAATCCTCAGTTTCAATGGCAAATATGGTGAAAAGAGGAAGCTAGAGCCAAAGAAGAACAAAACAGGGTTAGACGTATTAATATTTCCCAAAATCGATTGTTAGGTGAAGGCTATTATACTGAATTGCAAAGGCAATTTGAATTTAATAACTACACCTTGGTGCTATGTCAGTTAGCAGCCTTAAATGCTTGAGAAAAGGTTAAAGAACCAGAAAAGAGTTCTGAGTAATTTATTAAAATTATACGGGCCCATAAGAAGCCTTCACTGATTTTTTTTTTTGCAAAGATTGATCCCAGCTGTAAATAGAATAGTATCAGATCCAGAAGTCAGACAAATATTAATTGAATCTTTGGCTTCTGAAAATGGTAATTCTGAATTTTAAAAAAGGTGATCAGTCCTCAAAGGCAAAATCAGCAGCAATAAATGAATGGATTAGGAATACATCTGATATTTGAATCTCATACTTATGATGCAACTTTAATAGAAGTGATCGCTAAAGGTTTTAAGAAAATACAAAGTTTCAAATGTCTTGGTTGTGGCAAGCAAGGTCATTTTGATGGGGATTGTAGCCAAAGTGTTCCTAGAAACAAAAGGTTTTTTCTAGAGGCAACTTAAAAAGAAGGTCCCTGCCTTCTGGAGGATGCAGAAAGTGTTGCAAAGGCTGACATTGGACTACTGAATGCAGATGAACATAGTAAAATGAAACCGTTTTTTACATTTTACAACATAAAGCATATTACAGGTATACCACACAATCCTACAGGACAAGTATTTATAGAAAGATCTAATCAAACTATAAAATATATGCTTTATAAACAGAAAGGGCTGATAAACACCCCCAGAGATAATAACAATACTTTACTAACTTTAAATTTTCTAAATACTAATAAGAAAGGAACAACAGTTGTGGAGAGACATTGGACAATAAAAAAGCTCCTGAATTAAATCAGCCCTTGTACTTTAAAGATGTGATGACCATAGAATGGAAACCAGGGTGTGTGTTATATTGGGGAAGAGGTTTTGCATTAGTTTCCGCAGGGGGGGGGGAAGCTATGGATACTATCATATGTGGTGGTATTGTGTTCCCCCAAATATTGTGCACCCCAATAAATTTTTCTGGGGTCAGAGAACAAACAGACACTAGATACGGAGCCAAAAATGGTGGCTAGAAAATGGGTCAGAGCAAGCCATAGCAGAGGCTGGGCAGTGGTGGTGCATGCCTTTAATCTCAGCACTTGGGAGGCAGAGCTAGGCATATCTCTGTGTGTTCAAGGATACAGCCAGCATGGAGACACATGCCTTTAATCCCAGGCAATGATGGCAGAATTAGAAAGATATATAAGGTGTGAAGACCGGAAACTAGCAGCATTTGGCAGGTTAAGCATTTGGCTGGTTAAACTTTTAGGATTTGAGCAGCACAGTTCTCCAGAGATTCATTTGGATGAGGACTCAGAAGCTTGCAGTCTGAGGAAACAAGTCCTGCTGAGGAAATGGCAAGGTGAGGTATCTTGTTCTGTCTCTCTGATCTTCTAGCATTCATGCCAACAACTGGCCTCAGGTTTGATTTTATTAATAAGAACCTTTAAGATCCATGCTACAGATAAAGATTAGATTCAAATGAGGGAGACCTCTTGATTAGAAGAGTTGATAGTTCATCAAATAGCATGGCCATTCAATCCAAACTAACTTATAAGACTAATAAATGCTTCTCATTTGACCAAATATAACTTGCCAAAAGGGAAACGCCCCAATGTTAGGGTTGGGTTTGGTTGTGTTTTTATCTCTCCAGGCAAATGATGACATCTGGCTAAGCAATCTGAAGAACACTGGATAGATGAGACATCTGAAGAAAAAGGATGAATCATCCAATGAAAATAACCCAAGAAAAAAGAGTAAATTGTACTTTTAGTATATCACATTTCCAGAGGATGTTCTCTACAGACATATAATGCAAATAGTCTTTTTGTAGTCCCAGTTCAATTAAAAACTGAAGCTGGCTTAGAGTTGGAGTGTGGCACTCACCTTCTCAAAACCCAAGCATGCTTGTTAAAAGGAAAATTCAAAATCTCATAAAAGCCACCTGATATGAGACAGAAGAAAAACCAAAATTAAGGAATTATTTTGTTGCCACTAATCTCATAATTCTTTGGTTTTGTTTTGACTCTTCAAAACTTTTCTAAAGGTATAAATATATCTTAAAGTCTATTATATATATATATATATATATATATATATATATATATATATATATAACATTTGTCATGATACGAATGAGAATGAAATAGAAAAGGGCGTCAAGTAGCTTTCTATATAAGATTCTGGGTTTGAGTGTCTGTAAGATAACTAGGAATTAAGTTTGTGTGCTCTGGATACTTATAACAAATTCCGATCATTTAACATCTTTGTGGTCTGCTGCATCTAAATGTTTAAGTTTTCTGCAGTGATCCATGGACATGCTTAACAGTGACATTTGAAGTCTCCAAAAGGAGGATGGGGCCCCACACCAATTATTCCACCTAGATTGTGGAAATGCCACTAAGCTGGCAAACAGCAACTAAAGATCAGCTTTGGACTACAAACTGCTCAGAACAATTTCAAGATGGCTAGGGGAGATAAAGCAGACTCACAGAATACTCTAGCCAGGAATTGAGACAAGCCTTGCATTTTCCCATTTCACAGAGACTGGATAACAAATGAAAAAGCTAATTCTCCCAGGACTTGAAAATTAATATTTCAGGGTTTGCTAAAGATTCTTTTACCCCACAGACAGCCATAATTTTAAAAACATGATGTCCATAGTCCCAAAAGGTGGGTTTGTGGTTTTTGGTCATTCAGTTGATTATGGATATTTGTCATTGTTTGAGGGGGTGGTTACAAGTTGATATCAATAATGGTAAGGAAAAAAGCTAAACAAAGGAGACTAGATTCATAAATCTTGTTCTAAAAAGAAAAAAATGGACATGCAAATAGGATGAAAGAGTAGAATATTGAATCTACTTTTAACCCCCAAAATCAAATACTCATCTTAAATATTTTACATTGATATGAATTTTTTACATATTGATAATAGAAATAGGATACATGGATAGATTATTAAATTTACTTTTATACCAAATGAGTAACTGTTATTCTAAAATATTTTACATTGATACAGATTTGTGTATATTGATACAAATTTGAGGATATTTTGTTATATTGTGTATATATACACATGTATTTACTCCTGTTTAAGATATATTTGTATATTTTTGATATGAAATTAATGTTATTTTGGTTAGAATATATTATACATATGTGTCTACTTTTGTTCAATCTATCATACCTATACAGCTCATTGAACAATGTAATATAAATTTCTAGTCCTTGAAAGTTATTTTTACAAACTATTTAAAATAATGAGGAAATGCAGGTCAGTAGTTAGTCACCTATTACAATCCATGTTAGGAAAGTTTTCAAGGTCAAACAGATATATTTTAGATAGGTAGTCTTCAAACACTTCAGAGATATGGCATTTAAGATGTTTTAATAACATAAGGTTCTTACTTTTTATAACAATGAGATATGTCTGCTCTTGGCAGCACCAATATACTTCAGAGAAGATAATGGGTACTGAAGAAACTCCATGTTTCTTTGTCACAAAAGTTAGCCACTGGGTAAGAAACTGCCCGTGCATTGGCTGATGTCAGTATGCTGTCCAATTTGAACAAGTAGGACACAAAAGAGACTATCAAACCTTGACAAGACAAGTTGGGACAGTCCTTCAAAAATCCTGCTTCATGGAAAGTCTGGCAGATATTGTAGGCCTGTAGGTTGAATGTGGATGCCCCAAAGTTACAGAGGAACCTCAGATGACTGTCTAGGCAGCCAGCTTTTTCTGTCATTTCTTAATTTTGGAAGTTGTTTACTCTACACATCCTGTTTACTCAGGTAATATTATATCATTCTCAGGTCTCTGGTGGAGGTGAAGTCTAGATAGTTATAGTTTTCCTTTTTTAACAAATCCAGAAAAGACACTCACAAAAGAGGTATGAAGTGTAAAAGATTGAGAGGCATAAAAAGATAGTTTTGGGTTAATAATGCAAGTTAGGATATAAAGTGACACTTTGAACTCACCAAGATAGGATAGAAAGTGGAACATTTTCTCTGAATTTGTCAAATGCTATGGACAAGACATTGCTAATGTAAATATTGCCTATATATACATTTGTATATACTTACTGTTTTTATTGTATATAGTTTTTCTATGTTAGCTAAAAACCTTTGCTTTTTGTTTAGACAAAAAGGTGGAAATGTTATACATTGTTTGTGTTCTGACAAATAAACCTTGCTTGAAGTCAGAGGACAGAGCTAGCCACTAGTAACCAATAGTCAGGAGTTATGTACAGAGAAGAACAGGAAGTGACAAAGTGGAGCAGAGACAGGACCTCAGCCCTTTTGGACTGGAAAAACAGAAGAGGAAGGAAGCTACTGTGGCTGCTTTCCTGATTCTCTGAACTTTCAGGTTTTACCCTGATATCTGACTCCTCATTTTTATTGAGTGGGTTAATTAGATTTACCCTTCGATTGTTGTTCTTCAAAATGTGTGCCTCTGTCAATTAACTTTTAGTTTTGTAAAGACTTTATGTACCTGGGTTGATATTTGCCTAAGCTAGCAAAGTGATGTGTTGGTTTTGGTTTAAAATATTTTGACAAATAACTCAGGATAGCCAAAACAATCCTATATAATAAAGGAACTGCTGAAGGCATCACCATCCCTGAATTTAAGCTCTACTGTATAGCTATAGTAATAAAAACAACTTGGTATTACAATGAAAACACACACATGGATCAATGGAATTGAATTGAAGACCCTGACATTAATCTACACACCTATGAACACCTAATTTTTGACAAAGAAGCCAAAACCATACAGTGGAAAAAAGAAAGCATCTTTAACAAATGGTACTGGTATAACTGGATGTCAACATGCAGAAGATTGCAACTAGACCTATATCTGTCACCATGCACAAAACTCAAGTCCAAATGGATCAAAGACCTCAACATGAATCCAGCTACACTGAACCTGATAGAAGAGAAAGTAGGAAGTAGCCTTTAACATGTTGGCACAGAAGACTACTTCCTAGTATAATACCAGTAGCACAGACACTGAGAGCAAAAATTAATAAAAGGGACCTCCTGAAACTGAGAAGCTTCTGTAAGGCAAAGGACACAGTCAATAAGACAAAATTACAGCCTACAGAATGGAAAAAGATCTTCACCAATCCCACATCTGGCAGAGGGCTGATCTCCAAAATATATAAAGAATTCAAGAAACTAGACATTAAAAAAACAAATAATCCAAATTAAAAATGAGGTACAGATCTAAACAGAGAATTCTCAATGGAAGAATCTCAAATGGCCAAAAGACATTTAAAGAACTGCTCAATATCCTTAGCCATCAGGGAAATGCAAATCATAAGGACTCTGAGATACCATCATACCCCTGTCAGAATAGCTAAGATCAAAAACACTGAAGTCAGCTTATGTTGGAGAAGATGTTGAGTAAGAGGAACACTCCTCCACTGCTTGTGGGAGTGCAAGCTCATACAGCCACTTTGGAAATTAGTATGGTGGTTTCTCAGAAAATTGGAAATCAACATAACTCAATACCCAGTAATACCACTCTTGCTCATACACCCAAAAGATGCTGAGTCATACCAGAAGGACACTTGCTCAACTATGTTCATAACAGCATTATTTGTAATTGCCCTAACTGGAAACAACCTAGATGCCTGTCAACTGAAGAATTTATAAAGAAATTGTGGTATCTGTTCTAAAAGTTAACCAGAGAAAGCATAAAGTTAACCAGAGAAAGCAAATCAGACACAAAATTGTTTCAGAAAATCTAACACATTCTGGCAGTGCTCAATCCACTGTTCACAACAACCCAATCTTTCCCCAGGTGAGGATTACATCATATTCTTTTCTCAGTTATTTGGTGATTCACCTTGAATCCTATCCTCCATCAAGATAACAACAAGGGATGAATTTGCATCTCCATGAAAGCATGTTCAATTATTTGACAACTTTTTTCTGGGTCCAGGAAATCTGTTTGGTTTAGAAGTGGATCCTTATACATGGCCCCATATAAGATTGCAATTTCCAAAAACTTCCCCTAAGGTAGGAGAAGTGACCCAAACACCACTAGACAGAAAGCAAGTCATTTATCTGTCAGTATGAATTTGCATACTGACAAACTGCAAAATAAGAAAATAATCATAAATTAAATGATTCATGAACACAGACACAGGAGTAATGTCCTAAAATTCACCAACAATGGTTCATGCTACAGGATAAATATTTCCATTTCTATATTTTGATGTGTATTTTAGATCCTTCAAGGGTTTAATGTGTCCCGTGAAAATTTCTATAGCAAGTCAGTAAACATTAACAATGATATGACAGCACACAAAGTTCCTAAAGTAAACGCTACATGTAGCTAAAAATAAAAGAAAAAGAAAGAAAGAAAGAGAGAGAGAGAGAGAGAGAGAGAGAGAGAGAGAGAGGAAGGAAGGAAGGAAGGAAGGAAGGAAGGAAGGAAGGAAGAGAAGCTAGAGACATTTCCAAAAGCTATGAAGAAACTGAGCTGTTACTATTTATTTTCAGCATATCACCATTGGAGTGTATAATTTGTTTATTGTTAATTGCAAAATACATTATCTCCTTTTATCTCCCTCTGCAACAGTCATAACGGTAAATAAATGTGATGGGATAATGATCAAAAAAAGAAATGTGGTGCATTTATACAATGCAGTATTACTTGGTGATTTAAAAAAAAACACAATGACATCATAAAATCTGTAGGCATATGGATGGAACTAGAAAAATATCATCCTGAGTGAGGTAACCCAGTCCCAGAGAGACAAACATGGTATGTACTCACTCATAAGTAGATATTAGACACAAAGCAAAGGGTAACCAGGCTACATTCCACAAACTCAAAGAAGCTAGGTGAAAAGGAGAACCCTTGCTTGGCATTTACAAAACCATAGGTTTTATGATCTAGACATGTTGGGACATGCCTGTCTTCTCAGAATGTGAGGGTTTGAGTAAAAGGCTCAGAAATTCAAGATCATCTTTGGATATATAGAAAATTTGAGGCCAGCATGGGCTTCACTAAACCATTTCTCAAAACAATTTTAAAAATGTGTCAGGGAACGTGATATCACAGTTGGTTCTTAGGAATCTGTAAGGGGTTTTAGAAAGGAAGGATTACAGGGATGGAGGGAAGCTCAGAGGAGTGTGCCCTGCTATTATAGAATACACAAGTTCAATGTCCAGCAGGAATAGTGGTGGCTAGGAAATCCTTTGCCCTCTCCTGGACTTCATGGCAAAATGCTTGTGTGCATACACAGACACACAGACACCCATAGATAGATAGATAGATAGATAGATAGATAGATAGATAGATAGATAGATACATAGATAGATAATGAGGCTGGTTAGAGAGTGAGAGACCTTGGAACACCAAGTCTTAAATGGGATGTCTCCGTCAATTCTCTCTCATAAGGGCTCAGGGAACCCTGGGGAAGAGGGGGCAGAAAGAGTATAAAGCCAGAGGGGATGGAGAATACAAGGAATCCTTTTCTGTGTGGTACACACCTTTAATCCCAGTCCTCAAGAGCCAAAGGCTAGTGGGTTTCCATGAATTTAAGGCCAGCCCCTTTTACATAGAGTTCTGGGCCAGCCAGGGTTACATAGCAAGACATTATCTCAAAAAGAAACACAAAAATTAAAAACAGATCTTTAAATGAATTAAGAAGACACAGTACACTTGTGTAAAGAACATTTATCATAAAAGAAGTCTTCAAGATCACAAAACCTATGGTTTTGTAAATGCCAAGCAAGGACTTTACTACCTGAGTTACAAATATAGAAATGCTTTCCAGAATATTAATGGATGCAAGCCATCCTCCTGTCTCACCCTTTTGAGTAGCTGCTACTTCAGTTTACTGACAGAGCATCCAGTTCAGGCCTTGAGCTCCAGAACATATTCTGGACTGACTAGGTATTTTTCCCAGGGTCCATTGACAAAATACTTATTAATTATTCTTATGTCTATTATCAGTAACAGAATAAGTCACAAATGGACTCAAACTCAGACTGCCTTTGTCACATGAATCAAGTTCAGCAACTTATGGTGATTCATAACAGTAATCCAAGCAAGAAGGATGCTGAGGCAGGAGGATTCCTAGGAGTTAGAGCTCCAAAACAACTTTATCTTCAGAGCAAGACCCAAGACTGTAACAAATTCAAATCCAAGTAATAAATAAGCAAATAAAAGAACAAATCAACAACAACAACAAAAATAAATAAAGGAGAACCCTAAGACAGACATGCATGGATTGCTCCAGGAAGGGGAAATAGTTAAGATCTCCTGGGCAAGTGGGGAAGGGGATAAGGGTGAGCCAAGGGAATTGGGGGTGGGAACATAAAGGATCAGGATGAACAGGTTGGGGGGACAGAGAGGGAGAGCAACAAAAGAGATATCTTTTGTGTTTGTTTTTCTGCTCTTCTTTATTTTATTTAATGTATTTTAAGAAACTTTTTGTTCATTTTAAATACCAACCACAGATCCCCCTCTCATCCCTCCTTCCCCTCCCCCGAGACTTCCCCCCAGACCCACCTTTAACCCCTCCTCCAAAAAGGTAGGGGCTCCATGGGAAGTAAGCAAAGCCTGGTAGATTCGGTAGAGGTAGGACCAAACAACTCCCCCACTGCATCAAGGCTGAGCAAAGAATCCCATCATAGGTAATGGGCTCCAGAAAGACAGCTCATGAACCAAGGATAGATCCTGATCACACTGCTAGGGGCCCCTCAAACATACCAAGCTACACAACTGTCTCCAATATGCAGAGGACCTAGTCTGGTCCCATGCATGTTCCACAGCTGTCAGTCTAAACTTTGAGATTTCCTATGAGCTTGGTTCAGTTGTCTCTGTAGATTTTCCTATCATGACCTTGACCCCTACCCCTGCTCATAGAATCCCTCTTACCTCTCTTTGTCTGGACTCCTGAGGCTCAGCCTGGTGCTTGGCTACAGATCTCTACAACTGCTTCCATCAGTTACAAGATGAAGGCTCTATGATGACAGTTAAGGTATTCACCAATCTGATTAGTGGGTAGGCCAGTGTGGTGGTATTGTGTTCCCCAAAATATTGTACATGCTAATGAACTTAACCGGGGTCAGAGAACACGACAGCCACAATATTAAACATAGAGGATAGGCAGTGGTAGCACACGCCTCTAATCCTAGCATTCCAGAGGCAGAGATTTACCTGAATCTCTGTGTGTTCAAGGATACATCCAAGCATGGTGACTCATGCCTTTAATCCCAGGGAGTGATGGCACAAAGATATATAAGAAGGCATGGACACCAAAAACTAGCAGCATTTGGCTGGTTAAACATTTGGCTGGTTAAGCTTTCAGGATTTGAGCAGCACAGTTCAGCTGAGATTCATTTGGATGAGGACTCAGAAGCTTTCAGTCTGATAAAACAAGACCAGCTGAGGAACTGGTGAGGTAAGGAAGCTGTGGCTTGTTCTGTTTCTCTAATCTTCCAGCATTCACCCCAATAACTGGCCTCAGGTTTGATTTTATTAATAAGACTCTTTAAGATTCCTGCTACAGGCCAGATCAGGTATCTTCTCCAATATTGCAAGGAATCTAATCTAGCATCATCCTTGTGGATTCCTGGGCATTTCCCTAGCACCAGGTTTCTCCCTAACTCTGTAATGTCTCCCTCAATCAAGATATCTCTTTCATAGCTCTCCAATTTCATCCCTCCCCCAGCTTGACCATCATAGTCCCTCATTTTCTTATCTCCCATCCTCTCCCCTCTATTGCCCCCCCATCTCCAGTTTACTCATGGAGATCTCATCTACTTCCCCTTCCCAAAAAGATTCATGCATCCATCTTAGGGTCCTCCTTGTTTCCTAGAAATTGAAGAAGACATCAGAAAATTGAAAGATCTCCCATGCTCATGGATAGGTAAAATCAACATAATAAAATGGCAATCTTACCAAAAGCAATTTCCAAATTCAAGGCAATCCCCATCAAAATCCCAATGCAGTTCTCCCAGACCTCAAAAGAACAATACTCAACTTAATAGGGAAAAATTCAGAATAGCTAAAAAAGCAAGTTCTGGAAGTATCTCCATCCTTGACCTAAAGCTCTACTATAGAGCTATAGTAATAAAAACAGCTTGATATTGGCATAAAACCCAACATGTGAACCAACGGAATCTAATTGAAGACCCTAACATTGACACATACACTTATGATCACCTGATTTTTGACAAAGAAGCCAAAATTATACAATAGAAAAAAAAAGAAAGCATCTTCAATAAATGGTGCTGGCATAACTGCATGTCAACATGTAGAAGATTACAAATATACTCATATCTATTGCCATGCACAAAACTCAAGTCTGAGTGGATCAAAGACCTCAACATAAATCCAGCTACACTGATCCTGATAAATGAGAAAGTAAGAAGTAGCCTTGAATGAATTGGAACAGGAGACCACTTCCTAAATATAACACAAGTAGCACAGACACTGAGAGCAATAATCAATAAATGGGACCTCCTGAATCTAAGAAGCTTCTGTCAGGCAAAGGACAGGGTAAATAAGAAAGAGATATCTTGATACAGGGAGCCATTATGGGGTTAGGGAGAAACCTGGTGCTAGGGAAATTCCCAGGAATCCAGAAGGAAGACTCCAGGTAAGACAAACTGTTTTGGATGCAGAACTGCATCTGAGGAAATTGTCAAAGAGGTGTGTTGAAATGTTGGATCATCTGGGACATTGTTTTTATTGATGTCTGCTCCCTTTCTTCTGAAAATATAGAAACTAAGGTAGCATATATATCTACATCAATATAAATATAAACTGTATTGTATACAAAAAAACAAAGATAATTTTCTGTTTTATGTTTGGGGAAGGGAAATATATGTTACATGTCTTGTAGTTACTTTAGGTTTATTTTCTCAAGTCTGTTTAAAGATTTCAGGGATCTTCCCTGATTAAATCTGATTTTTCTTAATCCATAATGAATTCATAGTCTCACATTTCCTGTGTAAACAAAAGCAGAACCTCTTTTTTCAAAGTAACACATCTTCTGATTTAACCCTTGGAATCAAGATTTCACCAAAATATACAGGTTGGTTTAATATAGCAGCTTCTACAACTAAATGCCTCATAGTAGTTAAAAATCCCAAAGACAACATGTATCCAAACCCTCTGTGTATTTTCCATCTTTATGAGACTTTTTAATATTACTTTATTTCCTTTTAAGGAATTTATTATTTTATCTTAAAACTGTATCTTTATGACTTTCTATACTTTCTCTTTTTCTTTCAAGTCTGCACACATTTTGTAAACATAATGTGACCCATTAGAG
The DNA here is from genome assembly GCF_903995425.1 of Onychomys torridus. NCBI lineage: Eukaryota > Metazoa > Chordata > Mammalia > Rodentia > Cricetidae > Onychomys > Onychomys torridus. The sequence goes on along the minus strand of NW_023414056.1, from coordinate 5,626 downwards.
GTTTTTACCACCTGAATCTGTTTTATTGTGTATCTGTAACCTTTTTCTCATCACCACTTTAAACTGCTAATCAGATATGTCTAGGACCAAAGTGGTGGCTTTGGCTGTTGGGTCCACCCTGTTTGGCTTCCCAACATGGCAGAGGTATCCAGGAAAGTCACACTTATCCCCTACAACTCTGGGGTTCAGGCTGTGATCAGATAGCATGCAGCCAGCCCACAAACGTTTTTTGTCTGTATGAGTAAAAGCTAAATCCACCATGCAGCATGCTGATTGGCTTGGAGACAGCTCTGTGTACCATAATGGGAATCTGCCATGTTATGCTGAAGCTGAAATGCTGCAGCATCTTTGTACTATGGCCTGCATAAGAGACTAGGAAGCTGTTTTTTAGCCCAATTTATATGTTCTAGAACACTGTTTTTAAGCTTTCTCGGGTCTTATGTGGAAACTCCTGCCCCATGTGGGGTGCCATTTTTAAATGTAGGATTTCTGTCCCACCAAGTCCCACAGCCACTTTTAAAATAATCACTCAGAGGCTTAATACCAATTACAAACACATATTCACAGAGCGCAGAGAGACATCTCACAGCAATTACATATATATTTATATATAAGTACATAAAGAACATCATCTGGCCCCATTTAGTGTTGCTCATCTCTATATGTGTTTACATCAGACCAATTGGGATTGGATGACCTACTAGGGGCTCATCCCTGGAAATACTTAATCTCCATCTCTCAATACTCATTAATTGCTTATAGCTCTTCATTTAGGGGAGGAACCATGTTTATCCATGCTGCCAGGTCAATTGGTGCTGTCATTTTCAGGTCTGTTGAGATGGACATATGGTTAACATTTCTCGGATGCAGCTTCCATGACCTATGGAAGACACAATCACACATGAGATTCCATAGTTCTCTGGCTCTTAAATTTTTCTTGCTCCTCTTCTGTGATGTGCCATAAAACAAGGGAATTATATTATATACATAGATCAATTTGGGCTGAAGACTCAGTGGTGTTTCTTTTTTTTTCCACATTTGGACAAGATTTGGTTTCAATGGTGGTTTCTATTAGTGCAAAAAGAAGCTTCTTAGAGGATGAAAGAAACACTTCTGCGGGTTTACCCACCACAGGGTGGGATATATCCTGAGTCTCAGATCCAGGTGTTAATGCTACTATGATCTTTCCCTCCATTGGGCTGGAATTGATGCTTGTAGTTAGGTGTAATGGTGCTGTGCAGACAACAGAGAGTAGATAGCCCTGTGGGGGACCTCTGACCCTTGCAAAGGCAAGTTTCCATGGGTGTTAGTCACTAGCCTCCCTGACAACCAGAATCAGAAGAAAATAAATGAGAAAATGAATCACAGTCAGATTCAAGAAGACCTGAGGGGTCAGAGATAGTGGGGACTCCTTGCAGTGTGGGACAAACACAGACTTTTTCATATGTGAGCTGTGCTATAGAAGTTGATGGTAGACAGACCTAAGACTGCCTTGTAGGATAAAGTACCGTGTCCTTCCAGATGCACTGTCCTCCACTGCTCAGCTTGGACCAAATCTCTTCAAGGCTTTGCTGTCTAAGGCTGTCCTACAAATAGTTGGTATGAGAGTTCCATTGCACTTCACTGGGAAGCCTCACAATCTGTCCTAAGGACTTGATATGTAAAAAGACACCTCAGTCAAGATACTAGGAACAGGCTTCTTTTCTGCTCAGTAGTCCAGCGGGACCACAACTTGAGCCGTGCTGCTCAGATTTTTCATGATGACTGACCTGAGCCACTGGTTCCCTAAGGATGAAGAGTAAATATAGCAATGATCTAGTTATGTGAAGGAAAGACAGGATTTGCAACAGAACTACCTTTGACCTTATGTGTTAACATCCCTTCCATTAGATATATTGACCATGTAGAGAGCTGTCTTGAGCTTCAGATAGAAACTGATTATCTGACCTATACAAAAGAGAAGCAAGAACTTTCTAAAAATGACCTGATGGCCCAGGTTGTATGACAGGTGTGCTGGTTAGTGTGTCACCTGACACAAGCTAGAGACATCTGGGGAGCCTCAAGGAATATCCTCCATCAGCATGCTTTGTAGTTATATCTATACAGCACTAACTTAGTTATTGATTGATGTATGAGGTCACCTCCCACTGTGGGTGACACCATTCCTAAGTAGGTCATACTGGGATATACAAGGAAAAGGTAACAGAGCAAATGATGGAGAGCAAGCCAGGAAGCATTGTTCCTCCATTGTCTCTTCCTAAGTCCCCAGTTGGTAAAAAATAATAATAATGATACAAATAAAGAATAACAGTAGAGAAAATTAATTAATCAAAAGATTATTCTTCCAAGTTTTTAATGGTATTGATGACTTTTCTTTTTTACTTTTTTTCTTTATTATTATGTGTTTTAAATTTTATACATCAGCCATGGGTTCCCCTGTCCTCACCCCTCCCGCAACCACCCCCACCTCCCCCTCAGCCCCTCCCCTCCATTCCCATGTACTCCAGGATCAAGGTACCCCTGGGGATTCATTTAAACCTGGTGGATTCAGTACAGTCAGGTCCTGTCACCTCCTTCCAGATTGAACAAAGTGTCCCTGTGTAAGCCCAAGGTTTCAAACAGCCAGCTCATGCACTAAGGACAGATCCTGGTCCCACAGACTGGGTGCCTCCCAAACAGATCAAGCTATTCAATTGTCTCACATATCCAGAAGGCCTGATCCAGCTGGGGGCTCCAGAGCCCTTGGTTCATAATTCATGTGCTTCCATTCGTTTGGCTATTTGTCCCTGTGCTTTTTTCAACCTTGGATTCAACAATTCATGCTCTTGCAGACCCTCCTCTTTCTGTATTGATGACTTTTAATTAGATTAACTTTGTTTTTAAAGATTAACATTACTGGCTTTCTGGTGGTCACACACACCTTTAATTCCAGAACTTAAGAGGCATAAGGAGATGGATCTCTGAGTTCAAGGACAGCCCAGTCTATGGAGCCAGATCCAGGAAAGCCAGACCTACACAGAAAACTTTGTCTCAAAAAAAAAATCAGAAAAATTAACAATACTAATAGTAGAAGTGAAATTTGAGACCTTACTGTTTATTCTTCACAATATTAAGAAGTTCATTAGTACTCAATAGTTATGTGGAAACTGTTAAGTGAGCGAGATGAAACAGACAAATTCCTGGCAGCCCATAACCTAAAGAGATGGAAGCCTGAAGAGACACAAAACTGATTCCATGTATAACACATACCTGAATCAATAAAGACGTAATAAAGTGAACAGTTTTTAATGATGAAACAAACTAGGTGTAGAGGGTAGGCCCATGCAGGAAGGGGCATGTGGAAACCCATGGTCAACTCAGTATTAGGTGGGGACACTAAACTTTCCCTCAAGGACCAGGATAAACACCAGGATGCTGCTGTGGCCAATTCTGCAATTCTGTTCTGGTTTCCCTTGGAAGTCCTAGACAGAACAACTAGGCAAGACATAGAAATGAAAGGTGGCCAGTAAAATGTGTGTGTGTGTGTGTGTGTGTGTGTGTGTGTGTGTGTGTGTGTGTGTGTTTGTGTCCATGAAAATGGACCCAGTGCAAGACTACATTGTACATGTTACTCTCAGGATGAAACAGTGCTTTATGTGTTCTTATGTGAAGGATTTTAAGTCTGTGCATCAAAATCTGGATCAAAACTATTTAGGAATCAGTTATGTCACAGAGAAAGATGGACAGACCATTCTGTAACTCTTCATTCTTTCACATGGATGACTGTTGTCTTGAGAGCCTTGATATTAGGTAAAACTATTGGAGCATATGATAGGATAGTAATCTCTGTGCAAACAGTGCACCATTTAACAGGGGACTCACAGATACAGAAGTTTGGGCAGTTCCTGAAATCAATCCCACACATTCTGATGGTTGGATATGTATTTGATCCACACCTAAGCTCTTAACCCCTTTGTAACACTGATTACCATGTTGATGTCTTTACTTTCCTTTGGAGACTAAGTCTCACTTTGAATGCTGGCTTTTCTTTCTGCACCCATTTACCCAAAGATGATAGGCTTGAGTCAACATGCTGGCTGTACCTGAGTAGTAACTGACAATTTTGACCACATAACTTTTATCCCCACATACCTTTTTTTAACTACATGAACTTTTTCTCCCTTTTGTACCCCATTGATAAAGAAACGCCCTCACTCTGCCATAGGATGAGAGGAGACATCACTCATTCATCACGACCAGGCTGACAGGGAGACTGATCTTCGAACTGACTGGGTTGAAAACCTCACACTTATATTCTCCAGCATCCTCACTCCTGACAGGAAATATGCTGAGTCCACACTTCATGGCGGACAGGGACATCCTCTCTGTGAGCTGCAGACTCTGATTAGTGAAGATCCAATGGATAGAGATTCCAGTATCAGCTGAGAGGCAACTGAAAGGAACAGAGCTCTGTACTGTGACTGTGCTGTCTAGGGTCAACAAAAGTTGAATCTACAACAGAAGTCTAGAGCCAGGGCTTCCTTGATGATTCTATAGTAAGCTGGGCAGTGGTGAGTGGGCACCTGCAGGTTAAAAGAGAGGGTAGAAGGGAAGAGAGACAATTCACCAATATGGAGACATATATTGTCTTTGGTAAAAAGGTAGAACCCACCACACTGAGAAGCTTAGGTGGATCACTCGGTGAGGTGGGTGGCAGTTTCTGTTCAACTCAGATGAAATAAGAAAATGACTTCAATGACCTCACTGATCCTGATTGTGTCACACCCTCTGTGTGGATCTCTCTTCCCAGATGTCTTCATGCTCACAGTCCTCACATGCCTGCTCACACACAGAATATGTGTGTGATGGGAGTGCCTTCTCTCACTTCTTGCTATAAGACCCCCAATCTTCACCTTCTGACCTCTTTGATCTCTTCCCTCCATGGATGCAGTCAACCCCTGACTTCATTTAGAGATGGGCCGCCTGGTCTGTCTTCCAATCCACTAGAGATGGGGCTGTGTTAGGAAAAACTAGTTTGATTTTTCTAGAAGGTCCAGTGCCTGGACAGGCTCAGATATATGTGGGAGAATGAGCGTCCCAGGGCCTTGAATATCCAGGTGTTGATGAAATTCTCCTATTGGCAGCTACTGAAAACTTGTTAAATCTCTAGCGTACATTGCTATGAATGTGTGAGGAGTGGGCATGGATGGTTATGGGTGTGGGTGTTTGTGCATGGGTATGCCCTCTTACATGTATGGGTGGGTGCAGGACACAGCACCTAGATGGAAGTAAAGGAACAACTTGAGGAAGCCTTTCCTATCTTCCACCTCAGGAGATTCCAGCCAGTCTCTGAGCTCCCTCCTCCCACACACTATCAGGCAGTGTTCTCCTCACCTGTGGGCAGGAGCCACCACCGGGGTGGCCTGCACACTATATACGCCACCAACCCCGCAAGTACCAACCCCACAGAACTGACGACCACTCCATGCTATGGCCTCCCACTGCCGTTCCACACCATCATTAGCAAAGGTTGCTGCCTATGGAGGATTTTGATACCTTCTATGGTGTTTTTCCCCGATAGACTAGCCCACCTTCTGCCTCACGGAGAAGAACATTTCTTTGCTCTCCAAAGCTTCTGCAGCCTTTG